>NW_027656702.1:0-67862 GCF_964235325.1 Thermobia domestica
CTGGTTTCGACAGTTGCGGTATCTGAATTCGACACCTCCAATTATATCCATGTAAAACATTAAGTCGGCATTATTAGTAGTAGTAATCTCTTCTCAGCTTCAAATATTGTTTTATTATTATGCAGAAATTATCAGACGGGCAAAAGAACACAACTTAAATTTTCTGAACTGAGTAGTTACTTCGATGATCCTCAATTCGACATGCAGGAACCTGATTTCGACATTCCATATCGAACTGAGGTTACAACTATCGGAGAATTATGCAACAAATAGCTTTATGAAAGACTTTGAACATACTTGTACGTTTAGATATTCAATTAAAATTATATTTGCACTACTAAGTATGAATTCGACAACCTTGTCGAAATCCGGTTCAAGTTACAAATAAAGGCTCGTGTTTTCGACAACCCCCCGTTCATGTTACATCACAACCTTTGTCCTCACAGAAGAAAACAAAACGCAATGATTGAAACTCCTCTACAACATTAAAGTACCTCTATTTGCTTGAAGCAAACCTAACTTTAATAAAAGTCTTACGAAAATAACCTGCCGTCTTATGATTTCCTTAAGATTATGTGTTTTTTCTCGAAGAGTGTATCACACACACAACAATGTACTTCTTTTCTCCATGCGTATGACTCATCTACTGTAACCGCACTTTTGACACGAGAAAAGACACTCCCATAATGTTGCCACTTCTATTCACGATCGCAAGGATAACATCTTACGCTCATTTCACAACATTTAAGCACAGGTTTGTCGAATTCGGGTGCCTGTCGAATTCAGGCGCGTTTACCTTATCTGTGGCTATATCTTCCTAATGATCGTTTTCCGATTGGGTTTCCAGTTAAAATTTTAAAATCGTTCCTACTTTCGTCCATTCTGGCTACATGACCTGCTCACCTGAAACTCCACGACCTGCTCACATGACCTGCTCACATGACCTAGACTGAATGACTCTAACAACGCTATGTAAAATCGTATAACTTATGCAATTCCTTGTTATGAAGTTTCCACCATTCCCCATTCCCGTCTCCCTTTTGCACGAATATTTGCCTTAGAATTTTATGTTCAAATACTTTTTGTCTGCAGGATTCCCTGAAAGTAAACCACCAAGTTTTGTAATCATACAATAAAGCACGCGCATAATTATCGTTTTATTTATTACAAGCTTCAAATTCTTCGACAAGATTCGCGAACACAAATGAGTTTGGACTGACGAATAACACGAATTCCACGCTTTCAATCGACATTTAATTTCTTCGTGAATTTAGTTATGGCCTATTGATTTTGATCCTAGATATTTGAAAGTATTCATTTTGTCAAAAGTATTACTGGATATTTTAATACAGTTTGTAATTCTGTCTTCATTTTAATGTGGCTCTTAGGCTTACCCACCTGGTTTTAAATGAACACCTTCGACAATCTAGGAAAGTAAATTGCCAGAGGATGGTGCTGACTGCATAAGTCTCGAGTACTAGAATATTTACCGGTCCATTTGGCTGATGTATGAGTTTTTCGTAACCAGGACAGAACAATCAAGCTACACCAAGAAGCTGATAGTTGAGTTGAGTTGATTATAGTTTAGCGTCCCTTTCAGCAGCGAGGCTATATGAGACGTGGAACTACTGATTAATGTGGAATCCGAACCACATGAGCTCCCGCCGGGAATCGAACCAGGGTCTGAAAGAAGCTGAGAGAACGAGATTGTGCAATTGAATAGAACTGGTGTTCTACGGTTATTCATAAATGTTTGATAACTAAGTACAAAACATATTGACGTAAAATTGTTTTCTCCACCCATACTAAGCTTAGATTGAGAGTTAGTTCAACGCTTCACATGAAGTTGTAAACTAACATTATGGATTTATTAAACATTCTGGAAAGTTTCTCAGAGTCATCGATTGCTTTTTTAAACTTCTAAGCCCTTGTTTTGTGGTTCTTCAGATAAAGCTTTCTTGCTCACAATGGTTTCCTTTGAAGTTTGGCACGTTTCATCAGAGTTTCAACGCTGAAATTTCAGCAGAAAGATATTTGATCGTACTGGAAGAATAAAGTGCCTATTTTACAGGAAATTCACTGATATGATGTTACTGAGATCAGAACTCGCTAAAATGTAGCAAAAGTCCCTTTCAATAACAACATTCGATTTAAATGCGTTACCATGTCCCGTTCCAAAGTTACGACACCCCAAAGTCCCATCTACAGGATGTGCTCCATATGTTGCCCGTCCATTGCAACGCAAAGCGGAGTCTCTAAAACCAGTCCTCCTGAACCCGTAACAACGCAGCGGGGGTAATGCTATCTCAGGCGTTCTGAATACCTCCCTGTAGGCGTGCAACATAATGAATCTTCTCCTGATACACCAGATGTTTTAAGTATCCTCATAAAAAATCCAAGGGAGTGAGATCTGGGCCCACAGGGTCTTGGCGACCGATCCAACGTCCAGGAAAATCCAGATCCAAGCATTCCCGCACAGGCAGCGCATAGTGTGGTGGGGCACCATCTTGCTGAAAATATCGCGGCAAGGTGGCATCAAAGCGGAGAAGCAACGGAAATACCAACTCCTGTAACATGTCCAGATATAGGACACCATTTAGGGTACCAGGAATGAATAAGGATCCCATGATCGACGTGTTCCATATGCCACACCACACCATGATATCAGCAGGGGTAGCCCTCTTGCAATGATTGATCGCATGTAGGTTTGCATCCGACCAATATCGCATGTTCTGGCGATTCACTTCCCCATCCAAATAAAAGTTTGCCTCGTCTATGAAGAGAACGCTGGCTGGGAAATGCGGATCTCGGTCATGTTATGACAAACCCCAATTGGCGAATTCCATGCGCCGGTCTGGACTATCCTCTGAAAGGTTGTGGACGAGCTGCAGCTTGAAGGGATGCCACTTGTTCGTATGGAGAATCCTCATCACGGAAGCACGTGGTACGCGTAGTTGTCTTGTGCTGCGCTTCGCAATTTTCACACTAGCAGCAAGCACCATTGTGGATGTCTCCTCATCTGTCGCGGTTCGTGGGGGACCTGACCGTGGTCTGTCGGCAACATTACCAGTTATACTGAATTTCCTTAGCTAACGATGTTGTGGCTTATTGCAGGTCTTTCGGGGTGGCGCGCGTTGAAGTCCTAGGCAATCACACGACTGCTTCTTTTCCCAGACATTAGGATGATCTCAACTCTTTCCTGCTTCATTAGTGCCATGTCGCTCTTCCTGCAAGGAAAGAGAAAACCGTTAACTTTCAGGCATCACAACTTTGGAACGAAACATGATAATGCATTTCTGTTTGCGGGACTGCATTTCCCTTAAAAAGAAAACAGTGTTAATTGATGTGTTGCCTGACTCCTTCCTATTTGAAACAATTAATTTGGGTCCAAGATGGCAGACATCAAGGTGGCCACCATTCACCATGCATGCATCAATCGGTAACTTCTTTAACCAAGTCCGCCCTCCGCTAGTCAGATTTGCGTTAATCATGTTTGTTTCCAAAATAATCTAGTTTACTAAGACTTATGGACCAACCTGTATATTGGACGTGTGTTTAGATTTTTTTTACAATGCGCCCTCTAGTTACTATGGAGAAATATGGCAAAGTAGTAGTAATACGTTTGAAACGGTACATTCAGTTGATCATATGAGAGTGACAAAGTGAACTATTAATTTTGGCTGTTTTCATTATTTAAAGATGTTGACAAGGTTTATTATTTTGTTTTAAATGTTTCTTTCATTTCAAATTACAACCATTCTTCATTTCTTGTAAATATTATACCACGTTAATAACCTAGTAGCAAATAAACTCCAGAAGGATAGGGTGCCAAATCCCCACTTGACTCCTACATCCCTGAGTACCCCTACGTTTGCCTAATTTAACCCACAAGATTTTTGCTTATGGGAGACTGTCAAAAGGTACGGTAAGAAGCCATAGTCACTAGTGGAATTGCGCCATGAAATTGAAAAGACTTAAAAAATAGTTAATCTGGAAGATATAATCAGGAATGTAGAGTGTCATGCTCAAAAGTATTTGGAGCAGTAACCTAGGCAGACGATAACAGAGGGGGGTGGAAGCGAAATCCTTTTAAGGAAGCTAACTTGGATCTTGGGTTTACCTTATAGTTATAGATATCAACAAACGACTGGAAGTTATATTGGACTGAGGTCCCCTATCTGCGGGCCAGGTTTGAAGTTTGAGCTGCCGGTCTCTTGAAAAAAATGTATATTAACTTTAAAATAGAATAGCTGCTGTATCGAGCTCAGTATGAAATCTTCTATGAAACCAATATTTGAATATTAAGTGGAATTCTGTTGCTACAAATATTGCCAGTAGATGAGGAATCAAGCGTGTCGTCAAAGTGTATAAAAATGTAAATTATTTTCAAATTTATAAGAGTTAACGTCTTGTAACAACAAGTCGTGTTATAAACTTACATTACTGTAGATCCCAGTACTAGTTTTCTAGATATCTTTAAATCATAACGTTACTAGTAAATAGTTTCTTGCATCTGAAGCATGTTAATAACACTATAAAGAGATATTTTTATTCCACAATGGTGATTTTGTTACACTCATTAATTGTTAGCAAACACTACGACTACAGATTTTCTTTGCTGGTGTGATGAGCAGAGGGTTACCGTTAATGAAGATTTTTTTTTAAATTTAGTTATTTTAACACCCAACCAACACAAAAGTTCATCGTAAACCGAATTTGCTCGAGATAAACGTTGGCGATCATCTCCTCCGACCAACCAAAACTTACTTATTTAGGTGCAGACTTCAATCTCTATGCCGCCTTGTGGGTCAAACCTAAGGTTGAAACTCAACTTTGCTACTGAACATTAATATATATATATATATATATATATATATATATATATATATATATGAGGAGTATCCAACTTTTGGTCATGTAGCTTGGTGTTCAGCCCCCAGAAGTTTCATAAGAAATTCTCGAGTGTCATGCCTTTCGGATAGGATTTCGTTTCAAACTTTCTTACCATAATCAAGATCTCTATGACAAGATAAACTTTCCGCCGCTTGTACGTACAACATATTGCACAGTTACGTAGAAAATATATAGCTAAATGTCTTCACGACTACAAGGATATTTCTCTGGACACCATATTTATATATTTGGAGCAGGAAGCACAATTCAGATACTGTTATACGCTTCTAAGCATATTACTCTCCATTTATGCTCTGAATCTACCAGACGATCATCATCATGCACATTTTTTACCGATGATAACTCATTCATCATGATGCTCCTAATCTATTTCCAATACAGCACTGTTTATTTATCACACCACTAACAATAGCTTCCTAATGTTTTCTCTTGTTGAGCCGCCCCTAGACAGAAAATGAACTTTTTCTTAGGATTAGATCGTTGATTATCTCTGTAATCTATGACTTATTAACGAGGAGCAGAAAGTGCTGGAATTGCGCAAATTTCCCTGCGACGTTGCCAACAGGATTCAGGAAATTGTGTGAAATTTTGCACTGAAATAAAATGTACAAATGCCATTCCATTGTGTGATGTACTTGAATTGCATTCTAATATTTCGATCCTGATTGGTTCTTTGCGATTGGTAAATGTAAACAAATTCTTATCTCTGATTGGTAGAACGCCTCTGCACGATATTTAAAGGGAATATCTAGAAATATTTGTTTTTTTTTTTATATTATATGTTTGTTATCCTTACAGTCTCTATAACTATTTTCTTACAGTGTTAATCTTACAGTTTTAGTCTTACAGGCAATCTTACAGAGAGATATGGCGCAGAAATGGTTATGGTAATAATGACAACCTTGCACAGCATTTTTTGCGCAATTTCCAATTTTGTTTCCTGCTCATTAAGGCTTTATCTGTGTCAACAGATAAGGGAATGAAAGTTTGCGCAATTTCAGCGCACTCAAATTAACCTGCATTCGTCTTACTTACACATTTTATTGTTTAGTGTTGTGATGTAAAGTGCATTGCATTCATCACCATCAGTTGGCTGTCGTCCATTCAAATTCGATATTATTTGATTTCCATTATTGCTTCATATTTCTGTTACATTTACTTCCTTGCTTTCTCAGCATCTTTCACTGTTACTTATATCACTGCACTTTATTATATGCTACTTTTGTCTTAGTTTAGTTATATTTATTATGCCATATGTTAAAGTTTCCTGTATATTTTCATTCATTTATCAGTATATATGTAGCTGCAATGTAATACTTTCTTTGACAAGTTTTAATTGTTAATCACCAGTATTTTTATTCACAGCTCAATGCCCAACTATAATAAAAATATATTTCGTACACGCATATTCCATGCCAAGAGACAGGATGAAACCCTCTAGCGGGAGATAATTTCATCTTATGCTTTCTGAAACAATAAAGATGTTCCCCAAAACTCTTTCTCTCTAGAAAAGAATCATGCTGCTGAATGTGATAGTTTTGATATTTATACACAATAATTTTTTTGCAAGTATGCTAAAATTTCAACTGTGATATCTCAAACAAATCGTCAGTCAAGTCAGTGATGTTAATCTGTGGAAAAATGTCCATTTCGTGGGATTTTTGGACATTTTTAAAAATATATGTGTACATATATAAAATTCACGTTAAAACATATTCTACGGACAGAAAGTAGATACAATGAGTCACCAATAAAGGCGGTATCAATGTTGAGCGTCAAATTCGCACTTTTTGAACGAAATCTTTTCTTTGCTGTTGGGAAAGTGTATGCTAGTCCAGAAGCTGTTTCTAAAGTGAGTTAATCTTATACGATGCTAAAAAACATGCACCAAGAAACACAACTTGTACTCGGATACTTAAGAAATGCAAGAGAAAACAAAACAAATGAATGAAAGAAGAAAGCAGAATACCCAACAAGAAACAATCAACTTTCAGGACGTTCCTCACGAAATATGTGAAAAACGAAGTCTTTTTCCAGGATCGGTACTGGCTGTAGAAGCTGATGGCATAAAGTGTTGATATAGACCACAGATGGGACCCTCACTCATTTTTGCCCTAAAGAGGGATGCCCTCACCCTCACTCACTCTCATTTCGATAGATGAGGGTGAGGGTGTCCGAGGGTGAGTGTGAGGGAGTCGATTGAGGGTGAAAGTGGCTGAGGGTGAGGGAGTCGACTGAGGGTGAGGGTGGCTGAGGGTGAGGGAGTCAACTGAGGGTTAGGGTGGCTGAGGGTGAGGGTGGTAGAGGGTGAGAGAGTCAACTGAGTGTGAAGGTAGCTGAGGGTGAGGGAATTGATTGAGGGTGAGAGTGAGTTAGGGTTACAAAAATGCCCATCACCAGAATGAATTCCTGAAGGATATTTATTTGAAAGTTATTTGTTTGGAAAATGGTTGAAATAGCACTTTCCTGCGAACTTCAAATAGAGTAGCAACCTGGTTGGCACAGAGTGACATGATTTGGTTATAAAATATCAGCTGTCCCAGTGTACGAATTAACGAGAAAAGTGAAAGGGATATTTCATGTGACAAAAATTTAATTCCCTCCCTGAAGGACATTTTCATTTTTCCCATTCTCTAGGATTGTTTTACGAGTGGTCATATAGAAAAGATAACAATGTATTTTATGTAAGCAAACAAAAACATAGCATTTATATCTGACTTAAAACAGGTTATAAAAATTTTTGCAGTCGTTAGGACCACACACTTTGTTTCTTGGAATAGTTACTTATTCATGCGGAAAACACATTCTTTTTGTCAGAAGCAAACTATAGAGGCTCGAGAGGGCTGGAAAGGTCACGAAAATTCTGCACTTCTTGGAAAAGCATTCCTTGTAAGATGTGTCAATGTCACAAGTTCTCATAACATTCGTTGTAACGGATAATCTATAATTTAATAGTTTGACGTATTAGCTTCTATATGTCTGTTTAGCGGTATATATATATATATATATATATATATATATATATATATATATATATATATATATATATATATATATATTCATTTTCACCAATAAACTTAAAGCATTTTAAATTTAATTCATAAGTTTGAAATTTGGTTGCCTGTTTAAATATACAGTACACATCATGTTTTGCCACTCCCTTATAGAAGTAAATTTAATGGTTATTTCAACTTGAACTAATACCAATTTAAACTACTGTTACTTATTTTTTTACCCTCCTCATTGCTACTCTACTTGTTAGCATGTGGGTTCAATTCTCGGTGAGCGAACACAGGGACTTGATATTATCATTATTCTTTGCATTTGTCGCCCGTCTTCTTTAGCGTAAAGGGCATAGCCGTGGAACCTTAAACTAACAAATTTCATTTCGTATTTAAGAAGCTTGGCTTACCAACAAATCTTTATATATTTACTCTGTGTGTTTGTCCGTTAGAAAGACAAATAATTCAAGAACTTCTTGAGGAATTACTACCAAATTTGGTCAGAATATTGACTGTTAAAAGTTAGGAATCAAGTTGGTCGATGGAGGGTTGGAACGGAAAATGCAGAAAAGGGTTTGCGTCGTGTCTTTGGCGCAGAAGACCCAGGATCGATTCGACGTTCGGAGCTCATGTGGTTCGGATTCTACTTAAACGTGTAGGCTCATGTTTCATATTCCAGAAAGTTATAAAATGAACGAAAAGTAGTAAGGTCATTAATTTATTATTTAGGAAGAGATTGGTATTCCGACGTACGCGATATAACATATGGACACAGACAGAAGATTCTGTAAATGGATTATGTTACAGATGATAATGGAAACTTCTAAAATTGGTAGGCGACCAGTCATGGTAGTATCCTTTTCCCTGTCGTAGCATTTCCCTATGTTACTTCTCTACCTGTAGTTTTCCCCTCAAGCCATAAGTGGGAGTCAAAAGGTAAAGAACTTTTGTTTTTTTCTAGGGTTGCCTAAGAGATGAGATACAGTAATGTCTATCTCGACTCGTTTTTCCGAGACAAGAGGCGATACGAGACGTCCCGTGGGAATGCGTCCACAAATGTAGTGACACTTCTGTAAAGTAATTTGAATTTATTTTCTCGAAAGTTGATAGTATTTACGTTGAAAATAGACTAACGTTACATTAAGATCTAGTGATCATTATATATACTTCATGGCACGATCTCACTTGACTTTCGCGGGTTCAAACAAGCTTGACACTTCGTAAGCTCTGAATTAGACGTAGCGTTTCCAAAATTCTGCTATCATTCATAAAGATGAAGAGATCATGTGATGCTTGTATTTTACGGTTGAAGTCACACTGCATAGAGAGTGAGGCTATTGTTGGAAAATGCTATCTATTGTAACAGAGCAGCACTATTTTTGCACATGGTTTTGTCCCTTTGTTGTCCATATCGAAGGATAGTATGAATTAATGTATATAGCTAGAGTTCAGTGGAAGTTTTTTTTTTTTAATTTGAAACAATGCTATAAGCAATAAATAAAACTACAATAGCATACAACCATTCTTTTCTTCTTCTTGGCCAAAAACTATATGAATACTCCAAATAATTTACTTTTAAATTACGGCAAAATATTTACAATCATCCACCGCGTCTTCCTTTACACCGTGTCCAGGGTTCAATTCCTGATGAAAAGATCCTTGAAATTTGATCGTATTACGTTGCTTACCTTAAACTGAAGGTCACCATGTCATATAAACTTGGTACTCAAAGGATGCTCGGAACGATTGCAATAACCAGTCCTATCCCCTGATGTAGTGGCTAGCGCGTATTTCCTTTATTGTATGTGTTTCCAGGTTTGATTCCCGGTAAGAGAGCACAAAGTTTAATTTTTCATCATCATTCACGTTCATTGACCATTTACCTCCTTCAGCCAAAAGACCATAATGGTGGGACGTTAAATTAAGAATTTTTAAAATTTATTTTTTCTTTAATGAGCAATCGAATGTGGTATAGTCTTGGAACTGTATACATGAAAGAATGAAAGGTTTATTCAAAATATTCGAAATTTATATTTGAAGAAAATTTTATTTGTTTTCAAAGTCTTCCGGTTCGTTCAATAGTTCTATTCATCTCTAAAAGTTATCATAAGGTTCTACGGAGATCAATTGTTCTATTAGACTAAACTTGAGCTTGAATGTCATCTGGACTCTCAGCAATCAGCTTAGAGTCTCTTACAAATGTGGATTCGACATGAATATAGGTCGTTCTCGATTATTTTTACATGTCACTCCTACTATCCACCGCTAGGGGAACTGGAGATGTCTTATTCCTACAATATTATTTTCTGATCGTATCTAACTCAATTGAAATTGCTCCTATCGTTCCAGAAATATGCTTGAATATACACAACATACTCTAGGGATGATACCAAGACCGAGACTACTCCAAGTATCTTGTTTCTCGTCTTGAAATTTCGAGACAACGCCGAGTTCGAGACAGATTTTAGTAAATCGAAACGAGACCGAGATTCAACATGTCAAGCCTTAGTCGAGAGTCTGAAACAAAACCGTGAACTAGACATACAGTTGTATTTGGAGATATACCGAGACAAGTCCAAGCTCAATATCGAAAGTCTTGGTCTCGTGTCAAATATTAACAGAAATTACTGAAATGATATGCCTTGCCCAAAATCTGTTACTATTATGTTATATCTTAGTTGGTGGAACAATTGCCCTTGGATGGACTAAGTCATAGACGTGTGCACAGGAGAGAGGGGAAAAATGTCACCTCTAATAACTTGGTAATTAGGTATAACGAAAATGTTTTAAACAACACATAATTTAAATTTTTTATTCAATATATCTTATTCTCTTTCCAGTCTTTGAAATGACCCAAAAACTACGTTGCCAAAATGTTCCGAACTTAATTCTGAAATTCAGACATATAATGTTTCAGTTTCCAAAGATTTCTTTCCACGCAGCTTAGAAATTGTCCTTGGATAGATATATTTATATTATATTATTTATTTATTTATTTTTCTTGTAACTGCTCGTGTTGAACCAACTTTGTTCTTAAACTTAGAATAAAATGCTAAGATTGGTAGAGACTAGCAATTTCAGAATAAGGCAAGATCATGGGAATTAGAAAACTATCAGATTAAACCAGAGAAATGGATAACAATATCAAGATATAAATTGGATAGTTGGTTGCCTTGGAATTTAGCGTCCTTTTCAGCACCGAAGCTATATGAGATGTCGACCTACGGTTTAAGGTGGAATGTAAGCTTCCGGTATGAGTTGAAATTTTTCAATGATCTCCAACCAAGATTCGAACCCGGAACTCCATGCTCCAAAGGCACGTACTCTGGCTAGTAGTATAAAGTCTGTCTGCCTGTCTGCTAGTAAAGTCTAATGTAATGCAAAGTGTTGGAATTAATTGATTAGGATTCAATGTTGGTTTTCGATACCGCTGACGATAGCAGCCAAATTGTCCATTAACCTCCACTAATGTCTTGTAAAACATTTTACAATATTTGCATTCCTTTCTCTGTTGAATCAAATGTTTACAGAACTTACTTTCCATATAACTTTTTGTTTTTATTATTCCGTCAACTACTGTCTATTCCAAATGACAAAGGAACAGTAGAAAATTGTTTTCGAAATAACATGTTTGACACTCCAGAGAAGCGATGACGAAAATTTATGATAAAATATGTCCACACTATAACAGATCGGCACTATGTTTTCGGTATCTTGAAATTTCCCTGACTGAGAAATTCTGAGAATTCCGTAACTTTTCTAGATATTTCAAATTCCCTGAATTTCCCAGTATATCCCGCTCATTCGCCGCCATATATTGCAAGTAATTCGGCTAATGCGTTCCTTATAAGGATGAAGTGGAGAGGGAACAATGAAAACGGCTCATGCCGACGACGCTGTGCTCAAGTTTGCGTATCATTGGGTACTGCTTATTTAACTTATTTGGAAATGACAGTAAAAACCACGTCAATAATTTTCTCATTCTGTCTCTTACAAGTATTTGTAGTGTACAGGCTAAGCATGGAATTAGATGGAATTCGGAATGATACATTACAAAAATATACATTTTTAACTTGACCCCTTCCCGTTTCCTCCACACAAAACTCCTCATAAAAGAAAGAGTAACCAAATGCTTGCTGTAGCTTTGTTATTTTTAACACTGATTCTTCTTTCTCTCGTTTCTTTCTGTTTCATCCTTCCTTTTTTACTTCTCATTTTTGGTCTCGAAGGCGGGGTCCGGACCCCCGACCCCCTGGCTACGTGGCTGCCTATCCCTCATACTGAAACTATAAAGATGAACTAGGTAAAAAAAAAAAAAAAAAAAGAGAGAAATTACAGAACAAAATTTTCGTTTAAGATTCATCAGTAAACTGACATTAGCCCAGTCTCGCTTGAACTTTTCCAAAGACATACTTCCGTATCAACCTACATTTTTGTTCGTTGAAAGAACAGCGAAAACGAAAAGAATAATGCTTATGAAAGAAGTACGAAGCTTGTAGCTTTAACAAAAAACGAAGCCAAGACCTTCGCAGTTCATCCCAGGTCTTCTGGCGCTCTCGTATGTATACTTTGTGACGCAAATTGAGTTGAATTACACAGGGTTAAGTGAGATGTATAATGTATGAAATATTTCACAAGAACCCGACCGCGGAACAGAGTGAAGAAAATTCAACCGTGACTTTTAACGTAATTTTCTTTCGCCGTCACACAGTGTGTATGTACATGAATGAAACCGCGTTGTGTTTGTCCATACAACTCTTGAGGGAGCAAGTTCTTTTCAAGTTGCTCTGCAAGAAAGAGAACATTTTTTTTATTATTAAATATAACACGAGAGGGCAGAAGTGTGCTAAATGTGGATACATTGAAAAACGAGTTAAGTTGTGTTGGAATTATAAAACGGCTTAGTAAGTTGATCTTTTAATATTTAATTGTGACTGCTTTCACGATGAGGGAGCTGAAAAAAACTAGAAGGTTTTTTTATAATTTTATTCACCACGCTTCCTCTCGCGTGTTTGGTTCCCGTCTATAAAGAATATCCGTTTCATTGTTCAAGGATTCTATTGTTGAATGGGGCTCGATGGCAGGTATTTACTGTAAGTTCCAAAGAATATAGCAAATGTTATAAGGTAGTAGATATTTTTAGATACATCATTCCTTTATCTACAAACATCACAGTTGTATGTGTCTCACTTTACTTTTACGACTCTTCAGTGATGGATTTAGAAGGAAAAAACTGGGGGCAGCTAAAGCCCACACTATATCAAGAGTTTGTTATAAACTTTCAAAAATGCATAATAGCTTAAATTATATTTGCCACTCGGAAAACTGGGGGTCTTTAGATCCACCACTGGGAATCTTGATGCAACTCCGTTTTCTTATTGAAATGTTAAAGTTGGGTTGAAAATGGCAGCCCACCACGTGGTAGACTAGTTGACATTTTCACTCTTGCCTACGACATAGTCATCGACTGTTGTATTACTATCTGTCATCTCGTTTGTCTACAGTGCGTACGTTTCCTTAAGAAGCTTTCCCTCAACTAACTCAAAAATTTCCCTTTTCTTATTACATTTTCCCTAGTTTCTTGAGTGTCCAATTCCAGTGATAGAGGTTGTGTGATAAGATTAATTTAGCTCTAGTAAAAGAAAGTGACAACCATATTTGTTTTGTTCATTTGCTTTTTGCTTCTATTTTTCTTCACTTTTTTCCTTAATTTCTTTTTTCTTTTTTTTACAAAACAATATACCCATTTAACAATAGGTGCAAATTATGCTACTTTGAACACACACACACACATACACACATAAAACTATTGATATTGTATTGGATTTTGTTTCTGAAGAAAAAAATCGTAAAATTTAAGTATTTGTATTGGCAAATCAGTCAGCCAGAAAATTTCCCTGGATTTTCACGTTTTGTCAAAAAAAAAATCCTTTTTCCCTTTTTGCTAAATTTACCTACGAAATTTCCCTAGATTAGGGAAATTATCCCTCAAACTACGAACACTGTTTCTTTAACTAAGGAGGAGATATATAACGCAACATAAAATACTGGTCATTCTGTGGAAGTGAATGAAACCCCGTCTGCGTGTTTCAGAACTCTCCTTCACTTATACACGGAGATAGATTTTGCATATGTTGACGTTAGTGAAATGGCTGTGAAGGAAGATTCTGTTTCACCAGCACAGAGAAGTTGAATGAAAGAGATGGGAAGTCGTGTATTAGTAACAGATATGTTAAGACCTATTGTGCTGGTGTTATTCACAACAACACGTAACGGAGACAAGATTTGGCTTACTTCACACGGAGAAAAATCTTCAGGAAACTGGAAGAAGTGTCAGGCGTGTGGTCCAGGTGTTCGATATTGCCCACAACACTGTTTCTTGTGCGCGGGTAGCTCTCCGAAACACAGAGAATCCTGTGCGAAGGAGAGGTTGTGCTTGGTCACTGTCAACTACAGCAGAGGACGACTACCACATTGTGAAAAAAAGCAAGAACTTGCCAATGTTAAGCAAAGGATACAATTGCAATAACATTTAACAGGTCTGTCCGGCGCCCAAATTCACGGTTTACTGTGATACGTGAACTACATGTACAGTAGGTGTCTGGTGACCAGACGGTTATTACGCTGTATTCTGTTGACTCTTGCACATCGGCAGGACTTTGCAGTAGTGTCAAGGACATCAAAACTGGACCATTTATTTATTAAGGTATTTGTTCTGGAATGCTTTATTGTCTCCATTGCTTATATAATTAAGTTCAAGAATTAAGAAAATTCTATAATATTATTAGTGTTTATTGAAACAAAAAGAAATGTTGTCCAAAGATGGGTCAAATGTCAATCGGTAAATCTCTCTGAGAAGAACAAAATGATATGCACTAATGTAAAACCTCATGAGTAGTTCTCGAGATAATTAAAAGTAAAACTGTTTTGGAAATCTAAAAATTTATGCTGAACAATACTACCTATTAAGGTGAGGCTGGTGCTGAAATAATTTCTTTAAATTATTTATTATGCTACTGAACAGATCAGACATATCGTCGCTGCGCCTCGAAGAACCGATATGTGTTAAAACCACAACTTCCCAGGAGAAGCAAAAAAACTTCCGAACTCTAAAAATTTTGACAAATATACACGGAAATACTTGAAAAATATAATAAAGTTGGTTGTGCTTATAGTATGCACTGGACATTGTTGTAGCTTGCTTCAACAGTATTATATTACTATTTTTGTGTTTACGTAGCAACTTTTGCGCCTTTATAATCACATAGAGGATTTATATACATTTATCAATGCATACGTGATGAGAACCAGAAGCCTTTAATTTCAATCTATAATTTTTCACTGTTGTGGCCAAACAATTGAATATTAACTTATGATATTATAAGGGACGCTGGCTAACAGCTTTCTGGTTTATTTGCACGACATAACTCATTTTCGACAAAAATGTCACATAGCTATTCTTCGAGGTGCAGCGATGATATATCAGTTGATAGATCAGATCGAGCTTAACAAAATGAGCTTGAGTGTAAATTATGATGCGTAGGTTTTGAGAAAATCAACAAAAACGAACTTTTGTGGCGTTAAAGAGTAACTCATTAGTTGCCAACAATAACCGATTGTTTATAGCTATGTTTATGTATTGCATACAGAAAAAAAAAATACTTTCTTAAGTACCAAATCGTGTTTTCTAATACTGATACAGACACTCTTAGCAGTGATACACATGTTCCTAACGGTTACGAACATACAAGTTAAATATCTTGCTTACATTTGATTATATCAATTCGCTTTTTACCAATGTTCATGTAGCTTTTCCGAAACTTGAAACAGCGAATAAAAATTTACAAGGTAATCAAACTTTCGCAATGTACACAGTTAGAATTCCATAATTCCATAATATAGTTCAAAAGTATGCATATTTTAAATTGCAATAGATATATACTTAAAATATGACCAAATAAAATACAAAAATCGCGTGCCCAAAGGAATGAAGTATCGGACCTCTAAGAGGAAATTTGTTTTCATATTCCTGCAACGCTGAAAACTAACTTTCTGAGAACTACCTCGTTAAATATTCGTTGTCATTTGTATAATGCGTTGCTTGTAAAACGTGCAACCCTGTTATAAATGTAACAAATTTTTAAGCCTTTAGTACATATATTAAAATATAAATTAAAAGTCTCTGAAAAACAATCTGGATGTAAAAATGTATAAAATAGGATTGAGAAGATATTTGACGAATTTTGTGCCATCTAGTGCGTTTTTGAATCGTTAGCACAATCTTAACATAGTTTCATTTCCTATTGCCGGAGAGGACAGATTTTTCATACACGTTATAGGTGCGATGACTCCCATATATCAGGTTATTCGTACGTACGTGTGACATTTTTAAATAATCACGAGTAAATTAGGCAAAAGTTACATATTTAACAGTCACTCAGCATGCCTATATCTGTAGGTACGGCAGGCCCGTAGTCACTGGGGGCCGGGCTCCCTAAATTTTTAGTGGTCCCCCTAAAATTTTCACGGCAGGCTTGCAAATGAACTATAATATGGTGGGATCGGACCCCTCCTAACTTCTACCGGGCCTCTACATTTTTTTTTTTTTTTTTTTTGCTGACTATGGCCCTGTAGCACGGTAGACGTCTACTAGCTTGGTGAAAATGAAATGTGCCCTTTCACGTTTGGTGGAGAAGTCACCTCAAGGAAACAACACAAAGATGATGTGAGGTTACTCGTCTCACCTCACAAATTCAGTACACGTCCAGCAAACAGGCTGGGGTACCGTGACAATCAAGAGGCAGTGATTTGTTCAACAGGTCGTAGGATATGTGCCATGGAGAGCACGCATTTGTTTAGTGATCTTCTTTATGAAGTCAAATTGGCATATTCTGTGCAGCAAGCCGTAAAACACAGCATATGGTCCAAGATCTGCAAATGAACGCACTATACGTCGCTGCTCTTTCAAATTCTTCGAAAACAATAATTTTAGGAATGATCCAAAAATGGATCAAAAGATTGCAATCTTGGCCAATAATTAGTTTTTTTGGATCAGGGACCACAACATTTTTGAACGGCCCCTAAATCGACTATTCTTATTTTTTACGCAACAAGCACAACATACCGAGTTAAGTGATAGTTCGGGTTTGGCTACGCTACATATAGTTCTCCAGATATAAGGCGTACAAGAAAATGTTTGATTGTTGAATGAAATATATTGGACTTTTTATATTAGGAGCAACAAAATTTCTCCTAAATCGAGTTTTCATATTTTTTACGACATAAGCACGTCATATTTAGTTAACTGATAGCTTGGATTTGGCTGCACTATACGTAGTTCTCCATATATGGGGCGTACAAGAAAATGTTTGATTGAATGAAATATATTGAATTTTTTGGATGAGGGATCATATAAATTTTGTACATCCCCTAAATTGAGTTTTCGTATTTTTTACGGATTAAGCATATCATACTGAGTGAAGTGATAGTTTTGCTTTGGTCACACTAGAAATATATGTAGTTCTCAGGATATAAGGCCTAGAAGAAAATTTTTGCCTGAAATATATTGGATCTTTTGATCCAAAAACAATTTCGTGCCACTGCAGACCAATTACGCATTAGCCATATCACTGTCGTTCTACGACCATATAATAGGTAAGGTGCAAACATTGGACTCTCGGAAAAAATATTCGTGAAATTGCAGACGACTTAGGCATATATCATACCACTGTCAATTCGGCAGCCAATCAGTAAGATGAACAGGTTGTATTCATGGATGCTACATTAGTAACTATTCCGGCCTATACGAATCGCTATTTGAAAGTATATGCAGTTCGTGGAGCATATGGACTAATTTGAAAGATTTTTCTGCTTCGGATCAGTTGTTATGAAATCTGGATCTCTTCCAGCAATCGTAAATTATCAGGCCAGTGGTTGAGTCATGATCAACGTTTAGATGTGTTCCATACCACCTGCTTACTCGTAGAAGTGGTTGCAGATTAGATTTGTTAATTCTGCATGCTAAACGTTGATAACATACCTACACAGTACATTCAGATTTGCATTTCAACTGTTACTCAGTTTTGAAGTGTTCAAATTGGAGGTCTGAATCATTTTACAAGTTTCAACTGATGACGAGCTTATCTCTTGTGCGAGAGGTTTCCTAGTTTGTTTCCATCCATGTGAGTTCGTGGCGTGGAAAATTTCCGTTCAGTAGTGTAATTTTAGATTTTGCCAGAAGGTGGAGGGGTGTAGCGAGAATGTCCACGGACATGAGTTAATCTTTTATACAGTATTTTAGTATTCTGTTTACTTAAATAAAATCTACTTATTTATGGAGTATGTTTAGTATAAGGGGTCCAGAAGCACGTAAAAAAACACAAAATTTACAGGAGAAATGAGTGATGCAAGTATACTTAGACGTAACATGACGTAGCCAAATCTGAGCTAACTTAACATAAACTAACGTGAGCTAACCTGAAGTAACCTAAACTAACGTAATATTAGTAGAAATAAGCGAAATTCTATCATTTTTTGGAAAATTATGCGGGACTCCTACACTAATATAACATAAACTAAACTAACCTAACGTAACCTAAACCAGCCTAACCTAACTTAAACTAACCAACTCTAACCCAAACTAACCGAATGTGAACACAAATTACCAAAATAATAACATTTTTTAGAGAAAAGAGCTGGACCCCTTCTGCTAAACATAGGCCTTATTTATTTACGAACATAATTCCAGATACAGCTGAAAGCTAGTTTACTTAATAAATAACAACATCTATATAATACCAAGAAAAGTGGAAATAGCTGACTGGAATTTATCCATTAATATGACTGCGTAGTAATCTACGGGTGTGTGTGATATGTCATTGTGTGGCTTAAGAAGCCTGAGGAACAGACAACGTCCAACTATTGACAATCTAGGTTGTGCTATATGAAAAAAAAAATGCATGTTACGTATTTGTCTGAATAGAATTAGGAAATACAACTCTGAGAGTAACTTTCCAGATATGAACTAGCCATGTGTGAGGTTGTAGAGATATTTGAGATCACAGATTTTATAACGAGTGTCAAGTACTTGAATATTTAGTGTTCGTAATAGTTCGTGCTTTGTCATTGCACGTGTCCGAGGTACTGTAAAACGTAGTACTGACAGGAAGAAGTTTAAACTGAGTTTATTCTAGATTAGTTTGCAGGAGCTTCCACTGTCCAGATAGGTTATTCCATTTTAGGAGAAATTATTGCCTTGTACAATGTTGCTAAGGAAGAGAGGTTCCATATGTTTGTTAATCTGTACAAAAATCCTAGAAGATGCATCGAATATTTAGTGCTCGATGTTCTGTAAAGGTTAGTGTTCATATGTTCTGTAAAGGTTACTTTCTCAAATAGTGTGTTTCTCAAACTTACGGGGAGCAGTGATGCCAACCTGTGGGAAAAATCCCATATCGTGGGAATTTTTGACCTTATTTTCTTGAAAAGGGATAAAAAGCAGCATATATATGGGATTTTTCGAGAAGATCGAAATTTACGGCTTATTCATTTAGATATTGTAAAAAGTGACTAACATAGAGAAATTTAATTTTTTTAATATTATAGCATACTTTTAATTAGTATAACGTGGAAAATTCACACGTAAAATGGGATTTTTTGCCTCTCGACATGGGATTTCATATTGGTTTAGGTTGGCATCACTGAGGGGGAGGGCAATTGTCTCCTGCCATCCTCAAATAACGCCCTGGATTTTCCCGTTTCAACCTCATATTCTCATTCCATTAAATTTTTCATAATCGTTCACTTCCGATAATCACTCTTCATTTGTAGGGGTCATAGGTTTGAGTGTTAAATTAAAAACTTCATTATTTTCATTGTTTTCATCATTACAAATGGAAGTTTTTGCTTTCTGCGTGTGTGTACTAAAATAAGTGTAATAAATACATAAACGTATAATTTTTCTACTTATTTGGCTTAAAACGCATTTACGGGGATTGCTTTCTTTTAGAAAAGGGCTAACAAAATTCACATTTAAACATTACCAAGCTGCATCTACTGAAGTAACCAAATCTAATTAGACCGTTTTATGTCCTATTGAAACAATAGGATTTTGGAAATGTTTTTATTTACGCTTCAATTAAAGCATATCATTTCTGTTACTTTAAAATTCAGAAGTAGATGTTGTGTTTGACAATAGATGGTAATCTTAAATCTAAATTTATATAATGTACACTCATGTCCAAAATGATTATCGCATATCCATAACAGTCTTCTTGTAAGAATATAATTTGATAATGATTTAGCAGCGTACTTTTAATACTGATAGTATGTGTATAATCGGGAAATGTATATTTGTGGTAAATTTCATAGGAAATTTCATATAAATACAAAAATTAAGAGTGAGTAAAACAAAATGTATTAATTTTAGTATTAATTTGTACATTTTAAAGTTATTATTGTTAATCGGTTAAGAAATCCAGATCTGGACATTGGAATAGTTAATATTTTATATAATTATTATTAAAAAACTGTTATAATGAAAATTTAAAATGAAAAGTAAATATCTATGGTTCGGTACTTTGTTCCCATGATGTTCGGCAGGTAATACTAAATCTTCTGCTTTCAAAGGCTCCAACCTGTCATGTTATGTCTCTGTTTTGACGTACGATACAGCTCACATATATATCAAACTTTAAAGTGAAAATGAAATGCTATATTTGTCCTGTACACTTTAAGCGTAAGTGTAAACTGATACACATTAATAGTAATTGTGGTATTTATGATTTAAAATATATTTCATGACATAAGTGTTAAAGTGGAAGCCAATATAATGCAATGATAGTGTCAAACTAATTGTGTTAAGAAATCGTTCGTAATAAATTTGATTCATCATTTTTACAGTTTGTATGTGGTATAACTGTACACAGCATACAGTGAGAAGCAGTAGCGTAGCCAGGATGTGTGTTTGGGGGGGGCCCAAGTGCTGTTATAGGTACATGTAGAAACATTACAAACAAAAAAGTATATAAACATAAAAATATATAAAAAATTACAAACATCAAAGTACCAAAGTACATTGTCGGACCACTTTGGGGGGGGGGGCCGGCCCCTCTGGGCCCCCCCTTCCATACGCCACTGGTGAGAAGGCTTAACAGCTAGTAGAGAAACCTAATTTATGACTGTCTCTATAATCATAAGATTAGCAGAACATAGTGTATTCTATCAAATTCAATCATGGGTGTTATAAGTAAAATTGTTACAGCAAGAGCTACTTTGCCTTAAAGTAGACGGTAGAAAGCAAATTATTACAAACAGGTAAATGAACTGATCTACCATTAGGAATCAATATGTTCCCAAATTAGCAACAATTCAAAGTCTCTTTATTTCCTAAATATCCCTGAAAACCCCTTATACGTCCGATACATTCTTGGCCACCACTTACGTCATTTTCTCAGCAACATGGCGCAGGCTCGTTTTCAGTGAATGAAGCTTAAATAACCTTTTGTAAGTCCATTTACTTCGTTAAATATTACATATATAAAAAAAATAAATGCATATTTAAGTA
Source organism: Thermobia domestica (assembly GCF_964235325.1). Classification (NCBI taxonomy): domain Eukaryota; kingdom Metazoa; phylum Arthropoda; class Insecta; order Zygentoma; family Lepismatidae; genus Thermobia; species Thermobia domestica. The sequence continues at coordinate 21,481 of NW_027656702.1, forward strand.
TTGTACACTATTCTTTTAAATTAAAATAAATAAAAAATAGTGGAAAACCCCATTATCTAGAAGTATTGCTAGTTCATAACTTTAAACGTTAAAGACAGCATAAATATGTAACTCATTGTTTTTGAAATGTTTTGTAACGTGCATTAAGCAATAAAAATTGCACTTGCTCATTGAAGGAATCTATGGGGTCTCAATGTATTTGGCAATTGTCATCAAAGGGATTAATTAGTTGGACTTTTATTTGAATGTACTGATTCTGGTTAGCCATAGTAAACCATTATTGATAGTACACACTTTCGTTTTATCCTCCATTCGTGGAGTGATCAAGTTTATTTGTAACAAGTAAGTTTCGTTTTACGTTATAAAACTACTTTAGACTCCAAACTATACTAGGGGCCGGACTGGCTCAGTGGTAGAGTGTTCACATCTGTTGCATGGGATTCTTGATTCGATCCCTGCTCGCGCCAAGTGAGCTTTGTGGTGGACAAACCATGTGCATGGGTTTTCTCGGGGTTCTCCAGTTTCCTCCCACTTTCTTCATTCCACCATTTCCCTTATCTCTCACTATCACCGTCCCCTTTAGCCTAGCCGGCATAAACGTGGGACGTAAAGCTTAAAGATTTCATTTCGTTTTCAAATGTATGTCGAGTTTCGATTTTTTTGGGGGGGAGAGCAGACCCGGTGGACCTCCCGTGAATGCGAACCTGAAAAGAGTACAAAAGGCTATTCGAAGCGACATAGGTGGCCAGGATTTTTGAACAAGACTGTACCTATTGTTTTCTGATTTCTCCTAAGAGTAAATGCAGATACTACTTGTAGAAGTAATTGAAGCGTTTAGAGAATAAAGGTATTATGTGACATTTTTCTGAAACGTTGCATTTGACGGTTCATGCACGTGTTATACGTTAATCGTCCTACATAACATATTATTTACTGAGTTCTCGTCTGAATGCAGATATTTACAACCGACGAAGCCGGTATGCTAACAGACAAAGTATTGAGAGTCAATTTTCCCGTCATATTCAATACCGGTATGTTACATAACTCCTTTATCCTCTAAAAGCTTCAATTACAAAATAAATGAATAAATAAATAAAATAAAAATAGAAATAAAAATAAATAAATCTGTATTTTAAAATTAAAAGTGACTATGTTTGTGACTTAATCTCTTGAACCGCCGACCGATCTCCATCAAATTTTTGACGTAGATGAGGTTCAGGACTGGGATGGATTTTACCATTTTACTTTGGCAGAACAACGTAGAGTGGGGGAGACGGGGTAGATATATAAAAATCAATATAAATAAAAATAAAAGTGACTAGGTTTATGACTTAATAACTCTTTAACTGACCGACCGATCTCAATCAAATATAAAACATAGATGAGGTTTGCGGCTGGAAAGTTTTTAATAATTTTACTCTGACGGTGGAACATAGAAGAGGGGGAGCTGATATATATATATATATATATATATATATATATATATATATATATATATATATATATATATATATATATATATGAAAATAAATAAAACTTAATAACTCTGGAACTACCCAACCAATCTTGATCAAATTTTCAACATAGATGAGATTCGGACCTGGAAAGATTTTGTTATTTTACTTTGACGGCCCAACGTAGGGTAGTGGAAGGGTAATATATATATATATATATATATATATATACAGAATGTGTGTGTGTGTGTGTGTGTGTATGTGTGTGTAAAAATAAAAATGACTGTCTTTGTGACTTCATCACTCTTAAACCATCCGACCGATCTTAATAAAATTTTAAACATAGATGAGGTTCGGATCTGGGATGGTTTTTATCATATCACTTTGACGGTTGAATTTAGGGGGAGGGAGAGTTTGGGGAGAGATATATAAAAATAAATAAAAATCAAATAATTAACATATATGACGTTCGGGCCTGGGATGATTTTTATAATTTAATTTTCACGGTGCAACGAAAGGGAGGGGAGGGAAATATATATGTAAAACAATAAAAATGAAACTGACTGGCTTTGTGACTTCATCACTCTTGAACCATTTGACCGATCTCTATCAAATTTTCAACCTAGATGAGGTTTGAAATTAAGATAGCTTTTGTCATATCACTTTGATGGTGTAACGTAAGGGAGGTGGAGGGGAGAGGCATTTAAAAATGGTCGAAAATGACCGAAATTAGTGTCGAATCTATAGTTTACGGAGTCGCTGAGATGAATAGTTATACTTCCGATGTTGTGTAAATCCAAATTCAGCATTGCAGCTTGGGAGAGGGGGGGGAGTGAAAGATGTACAAAAATGATCTAAAATGACCAATATTGGTATTGAATTCATAGTTTTCGAAGTCGCTGAGATGAACAGTGACATTTCTGACGCCGTGTAAATCCAAATTCAGCCCCGGAACTTGGAGAAGACAAGAAGGAGATGTATAAAAATGATCGAATTACCAACATCAGTGTCGAATTCATAGTTTTCGGGGTCGTTGAGATGAATAATGGCACTTCTGATGCCGAGGCCCGCAACATGGTGAAGGGAGGGGATATATAAAAATTATCGAAATTGACCGGTATCAGAAAGCGCTTTAGGAATAGTAAAAAGTGACTAAAGAACAAATTACTATATTTTTTTTTAAATTTAACCCAGTAAAGCGGGTAATTGATGCTAGTAAATAAATAAAATAAAAATTTAAAAGAAAACGTACAGAAAAAAAATCAGAAAGAAATTTCGTATTAAAGCCTAACAGTAAGCAGACTGTCAATTTATTTTTAAAACAAAAGAATACTCGAAAACAATGTTTCTAGCACACAGTTAGCTGGTATTGTGCAGAGAACGTGTTCTGTATTACGTAGCAGAGTCCCGTATGGTAACATGCTTTTATATTAGTACAAATAGGAACTAATTAAGAATGTATGGCACACCATAATGTTAATTGTAGTGTTGCACTCTAGAGACCGACATTACAGTTCTATTGTGCATTGCATTCTCCTCAAATGTGGACAAGAATATAATAACATTGTGTTTGTTTACGTTACCAGATAATAGATGTGCGTGTGTCTCTATTCTGATAATTTTCCATTTGAACACTTAATTTATTTCAGTTTTTTTTTTGAAGGAAAGATAAAATTAAATTAATGAGCTAGATTGTATTAACTGTATATTATTGTAGTACGTTATGAAGGAGCTTAGTTTCGTAAGTGGAGGTTTCCTTTGAAAAGTTTATATGAAAATAGTGTTTATAATTGCTTCCTATGTTCTCATCTAGCAATGATATTATCTAACCACAAAAATTTGAAATTAGCCCTATATGAGGGTCACTACGAAAGTTTTAAGATGTGAAATAATTTACATACTTAAAATCAATTTAACACTTACATTTTCTCAAAGTATTCGCCATTACACTGTACACAGTTTTGGATCCTCGAAAACCACTTTTGGAAGCGGTGTTGCCACTCTTTTCCTTCAAGTGTTGAAAGTTCATTCTCGTAAGCCAATACAGCTTCTTCAGGGCTGCAAAATCTCTTCACACGCATGCCGTCTTTGATCCTGCGGAACAGAAAAAATCACACGGGGCCAGGTCAGGGCTATACGGCAAATGAGTCATAAGTTTGACCTCCGTAGGTTCTAAAAACTGAATTGTGATGTTGGCAGTGTGCGCAGACGCGTTGTCATTATGAAGCAGGATCCCACGCAATCCAATTCTTGGACGCCGTTCCCGAAGCTTCTGGAACACTTTTGTTAGGAAAACAGTGGTGTACCACTGAGCAGTAACGGTCCTTTGTTCTTCAAGTGGAGCAGTTGCAATATGGCTAGATTTGGAGAAGAAAGTTGAGACCATCTTCTACCTTACACTTCGCGGTTGCTTCACTTTCGTGGGTGGATTTTCGTCTGGAAAGATTCAAACTGTAGACTGGCGTTTATTTTCAGGGTCAAATTGATAGATCCAAGTCTCATCAGCAGTAACAATGTCAGAGACGCGTCAAGAATTGCCTCCGTCAAATCTTACAAGCATTTCTTCACGTCATTCCACACACATGCACTTCTGCTGTTCAGTCAAAGTGTGAGGCACCCAACGAGATGAAACCTTCCTGAGCCGAAGATGATCATGAAGAATTTTTGTTACTGCTGGTGATCCAATGTTCACTGTAGATTCAATGTCCTTGAAAGTTGTTCGAGGATTTCCTCGAATCATTTGTTCCACAGCGGCAATGTTTTCATCTGACACAGCTGTTGCCGGACGTCCAGCTCTCTCTTCATCTTTAAGCGATGTTCGGCCTCTTCTGAATTCAACAAACCGCCGAAAAATTGTCCCCAAATGCCCCTGCAAACGGTCAAGGCTTTGTGTCTCGTTCAAACCACTTTTGAAATCGTAAAAGATCATTGCCCGAAAATGTTCCCTTTCGAGCTCCATTCTAGACAGCCGAATACTGCTCACATCAACAAACAAGTGAAGGCGATAAGGCCACGCCGATAAGCGAGGCGAGTTGAAACTTGCTTCGCTTCTTCGCTCTGGATACCACTACCGAACGCAATTGTTGGAATTCAAATACTGTGCCACAACAATGCGTATCTCAAAACTTTCGTAGTGACCCTCGTATTCGGAATAAAAGGTGATCTCAAGGTAGAAAAAAGTAAACTTTGAGAGTAGTGAACGCAGAATGCGTCAGCGAGAATTCGGAAACGTTAGGAACTCGAATCTCCATGATTTGTATTGATTGGAATATCATGTGCTCTATTGGAATTAAAAAATTTTTTTTGCATGTCCCTAGTTCCGAAACTATTGTATGCAACTTTCCCTCACATGCCTATATGAACATTTCTTTCTTGTTTTGGTGTAAGGCACCGACCCCCTTTTATCACATCTTGCCAGCGATCTCCTTATATTTTTTTTTTTGTTTGTAATAAGCTTGTGTGGGATTTTTAACATACCTACTGCTGAAATCTCACGATATTCATCTATTTCTATAATAGTAGAATCCATTTCTTGTATCTATTCGTCACAGTAACTTCTCTAAAAGCAAATGGATTAAAAAAAAATTTGGTCAGCTTTCTTTATTACAAATATCTAGTACGATTCGTTACACTGTTTCAAAATGGAGGCCGTTTGAATTTTTTTAAAAAATACTTCATAACACCCTTAATTTTGGATCATATAAAAAATAAAGTAATTTCTAGTTTTGGTTAAGAAAATATAGACAGTTGTTTAAAAAAGTGATTATTTTAAATGACTTTTCAATGTACGTCACGAAGATTGAACCGGACATTGCCGCACTAGTGAAGTCACACCATGCTCAGGTATCTCATTAGCTTTCAATTTTAATTGTATTTCAATATTCAGGTTTTGTTGCATTTGTATTTTTCTGGTATTTCAATATGCAGGTCTCATTAGTTTCATATAGTACCTTTTTGATTGAAATTGATTTTTAAACAACTCTGCACCTGTTGGAAATGTTTAGTAGAGGTGTTTTTTGTTGTTCTTAACAGTACACTCTATATATAAAAATAAACATATGTTTATAAGAACAAAATTCAAAATAATATTTAAAAATATTTCCGGTATTAGATTCTAATTATATTTATTTCTTCTGCTTATCTTCGTGATTCCCATTAAACCCTCACGCGACCCCCAGTTTGAGAAATACTGTTGTAAAGAATTAGGTCTTACATTTAATGCTCTAGTTCGTTAATGCTTTATAACTCTCCTTCAGCTATAACAAAACCATGCCCATCGATGTCTCTTGCTGCAAGATTATTTAAAATTATATAAATATACTTATATATATAATAAGGTAACTGAGCCTATTTTACAAAATAGATCCACTTGGTAGCCTTCTTCAAACAACGGAGCAATTTGTCTGAGTTTAAATTACATTCTAAAACATCCAAGTCATTGGATTTGAACACTCTATTACGTATCAAGACTGTCCCCATACGTGGTCTGCCCAATAAATACGCGAACTGAGCTAGTTGGGTGACCTTGAGTTAATGTTAGGCCATGTACACTTGCTGCTGTGTAGGTAGGAAACTCACTGGAGCGGCAGAAACTGCCAGACCGTTGAGGCGAGCGTACAGCTAGAGGTGGCATTGGTTTCGTGGTGTCCTGTTTTCGTTCGTGGAACTTGGAAAATAGCTCTCAGAAAATTAATGAAATGTTGATCGTTGTTTATGGAAATAACGCACTGAAGAAAACAGCTCTTTTCAATTGGATCAAAGGTTTCAGTAAGGGCCGTAAGGAAGACTGCAATGATGAGGCAAATCCAGAACGACCGTCGACCTCTTATGTTGAAGACAGCATTGACCTGTAATTCGATCACAACGCTCGATTACCCTTCCTACTCATTAAACTTAGCCCCTGCGATTTCTTTTTGTTTCCGAAATGTAAAATGGTCATGAGGGGTCGATACTTAGACGACGTGGAGACGATGAAAAGTGAAATGGCAAGGCACTCGAAGAGCCTGAATTCTGAAGACTTCCAGTTATGCTTTGAACAATGGACACGGAGGTGGAACATCTGTATTGCTGTAAATGGGTAGTGTTTTGAAGGGTATAAGATTGATGTACCCTAATTCTGTAAAATACAGTGTTCATGACATAAGTTCGCGTATTTGTTGAACAGACCACATAAATTCGTACTCACAACAAAAGTAAAATAAAAACCATGCAGTTAAAAACTTTCTTGTCTATACATTCATGTGTTCTGCAGTTAAATTATTAGACAGGTACAGATATGAAATGTAATTAAAATACAGAGAGAAAGTGATAAGCTTATGGTGCTTCAACGACTAGGCTCCTAGATCTTGTTTACGCAGGGAAAGAGCCAAAATTCTTTCTTTCTTCTCCTATAGAAAACATGAAGACCAAATTTACTATTTTAACGGATGCAACACTTGAACAAGTTGAACATCACATTAAATGCTCTTTTGTGTGCCATCTGTTTCTATTTTGTAAATTAATATACGAACTTATTTCATATCATCGGCTGGCTGACATAGCACCGTATGTTGTTTTCTGAAATTCAGTTTTCTTGAGACATTGCTATGCCTATTTAACTAAGGGTATATTTTGAGATTTACCTTTGAAGTCGTATGAGTTTATTACTAGACCCTACTCAAAGGTAAAAGTGGGTCTCAAAAGGTGGGGGGACTGTAGGTATCGGCATGACGCCACGCCGTTCCCCCTGCCTATCTTTGCCCATTGTGATTTTTTAGGAACTGGGAGGACTCCGTACATATATTTTCGAGGTGGCTGGACGACATACCCCCACGTTCCTCCGCACTTTTACCCCTGACCATACTGCGTTTTGAGGTGTGCCTTTTGTGAGGTGATATAATTAAAAACTATCGGTACCACAAAGCTGCAAACAGTATTCCTTTTTCCTTTTATTTTTTTTTAAGTATGTCGCTATGTCAACAAGCTTATGATGTGTCAACAATAAGAAAAAGGGGAAATTATTTAGCTATATTGCCCTCCCCATTGGTCTAGCGGCCAGCGTGCAACTTCGGTACACGGTGTACTGTGTTTGATTCCTGGTGGGCGAACCTTGAAGTTTAAACGATTTCTGTGATCCCCATTCCATCTCAACCCATAGGTCTACATGTCATCATGGCGGCTCGTGAGGAAAGTGTGATCGGTAAAATGTTAGTTTTATCGCTTTAAATGAAAGGGAAAAAACCTACCTAAGGTAGTAATTGATGTATTCAACAATGAGTTCGGACCCAAGTAGCAAGAAAACTTTCTTATACAAAAACGAATATAATATTAAAGCGAATTGTTTTCACAATATCTAGACAGAAGTTTAGACCCTACACAAAAATAAATCTTGAATTACATTGTTTTTACTCTATGACGTGTTGGTCCTCCTCTGTATCATCAAGTTCTAGTATGTCAATTTGATACACACGTTAGAATATTAATATTGGCGTTATTTCCGTTTTTTTACCTTGGAGAGCCATTTCTGACCTACCCTAATGCAACCCTAACGGTAGTTCAGTTTTACTCCGCCATCCCTGAGTGTTTGTCTTAATTAAGTTTGTATTCTACAGATAAACGAAAACTATAGTTACTTAGGATGCGAAAAATGGGATGTAAGCCCTTGTACTTCACAAAAGGAAAGCACTATGAATAAAAGAAATACGTCAGGAGATTTAACAATAATAGTTCTTTCGGTTTCTAAAGTACAACGGCCACATATTCACTTGTTTGCCCAAGTTACAAAATCTTGCTGGATCAGCCTAAATCTGGCATGAATTTTTAGCAACGTGTGCGGATTCCGGAAGAATATTTCCGATACATACTATGCTAATCTAAGGTTCCTGGTGCGAAAAATTGTTTTCCTGGATTTTTAATGGATCAGCAACGAATCCTCGCAAATGTATAAAAGACACACAGTATTGCTGGAAATACATACTGGATTCTTGGTTGTCCAGCAAAAAAAAAAAAAAAAAAAAAAAAAAATCTAGGTGAAGTATACTGAAATTATTAAAACGCATTAATTGATATCCCACAGAAACTACTACAATGCAAAACTTGATATCCCAAATTAACCGCTTATTAATGAAAATCCAGCATAATTCACTCAACATACTTGCACCAAATGGTAACCCTTATCCGAAACCAATAATGGATTATGCAAAATCAAATGGAAAATAGCCAGATGAAATTCTGCAAAATCACGAAAACAGAACATGGTATGCAACGTACAGATCGTGACAGAAAACACAGTGCAAAACTTACTTCATTATTTCCAAACGACGACCTAGTTGTGTCATCTTCGGGACAATACTCCCTTCCTGAGTCACTCCACAATAAACCATCTTCATTGAACTGGCTGTAAGAAAGATCTAATGTGCAAATTCTTTTCTTTTTAAATGGAAAGATAGTACATGGCTCTTCATTGTCCGCCATCTTAATTGTGAGTTACCATCTTATGCATACCAAAAAGTTACAAAGAGGCTTATCATAAGTGAATATTACTGCGAACTATAGAGCACAATTTGAAATCGGACAAGATTAAACGAAGCTATATGCTTTGCTCTCTATCGGGTGCTGCATAACTCAGCAATTGAAAATTTGTCAGTTACCATGTTGTTGCCTTGCACTCTTCATTTAATAAACTGCTGCTCTTTAGTAACACTTAACAAACAAAAGTAAGATGTTACGAGAATATATAACAAGAAAACTACTTGAAACGCTTGTGAGTGCTCTGTTTTTTAGTCATTCTCATTGTCATGTGGAACGTCATAATTTTCCGAATTTTCTTCCTCGTTTTGCGGAAAACTCTGGGACAAAACATGCTTTATCAGGGTTTGACACAAACCAATAGAGACTTCTAACATCAGATAACTTGGAAGCTGTTACTCTTGGTTCCGTTACTGGTGTCAACAACAGCACTATATTTTCAGGAAACGATTTCTTGATATATTGGAATGGTGTATACAATGGCATTTAGCTACTTGATGCTACATCTGTACCGCTGGTAGACCATTGCAGCCTTACATATGATTGGAGTTTGAACAGAATTTTGCTCTTAACTTTTGGGTAAAAATAGTCCATGAAATGATTTTTGCAGTCTCTTAAAACTGCACTTCCATCAATGACTTGCAATAGATCTCTTATATCACTGTGCAACAAATTTAATTTTTTCTGTCCTTCAAATAAAATTATGTGATTTTAACTAAATGACAGGTGCTGAATTCATTGGTGGAAACTAAAATGTTCCATCACGTCACGCTTTTGTCGGGCAGACCACAACACATTATACGAAATGTCCATATTTACGTATATTTACTATCTAATGTAGGCTGAGAAGGCGTATTATACTAACATTAAATTTTGTCGACTTGCCCTTTAAAATACTTTCTTTAGTCGCTTACCCTTGTAGACATCTTCTGGAATCCCTCTGACGGTAGACCAGCAATATTCAGTAAGATACTTTCAGTCTATTTTCCAGTGTAACACTTTTCAAATGTGACAATGTCCTGATGAAACAGTTCTCCGTGTTCATCACTTGCTACGCCGACGTTTTGAGGGGAAAAAGTCAAGATGTGAGTGCAAAAAGTGTAATTTTAATGATATGTTGCATCCCATGAGTTGAAAACTCCACATCATCTCACTAATAATAGCTTCATAATTTTCAGCTTTTACATTTCCAAGAAATCCTCAACCTACCGGTGTAAATAACAGCCAAGCTAATTTCTCAATTTCAGAGAGTTAAGTTTCAAAAAGTCTTCATCCTGTATGACTGTTTTAATCTGTGGACCAACAAATGCTCCTTTAACTTTTGCTTCACTTAAGTTAGGGAATTTTTCCTTAAGGTGCGTGAAAGCAATACCTTATCTATCTAGTGCTTTAACAAAAATCGTTGTCATTCCAAGTTTGATATGTAATGGTGGCAAAAATACATCTTAAGGGTTCACAATTGATTTATGAGATATGTTCCTGGTGAAAGGTATGAAATCTTGTCTTTGAGGCCAGTATTTAAGGACGCAGTAGTTTACCTTGTCACGATGTCCCACTCACATAAAAAACAACAATACTTGGGTTCCTTGTTGCATTTCTGTGAGAATACCAACAACTTTCAAGTCCCCACACATATGCCATTTGAAGTTTTTATATTCAATGAAGTTCAATATTGCACTCATAACTTCATATGTCTTTTCTATGAGCCGCGTATACTACAGATACAGATGGATTAACACTTCCAATATGGAGGAGCACTGACTTCAGAATGAGCTCTCAATAAGTGCCACTCGGTGGGATTATGTTTATGTCCCAAAGACTGAACATCTTTGTAATAAACAATGCCTCCGTTTCCTACAAACTAGTTCTCAAAATGACTTTGTCGTTTTATAAACAAACTGATTTTAATGTCTTGAGCTAAGAGATTCCAACCTTGAAGCCTGGAGCCCAACTCTTCCGTTTTTCTTTTAGGAAGATTTAAGTCTCATATAAGATGGTTAAGCTCTTCTTTTGTGATCAAGTAAGGTGACGTTGACTGGGTTGCAAATGGGTGAAAGTCTACACTTTCCCCGTTGCTTGGAACGTCTGAGGAGTCATCTTCTGAATCAATAGTGTAATGTTCTGGAGCTTTCGGTACTGGAAGATTTTCACTGTGGGAACTGGTTGAATTTAGCTGACATTAAATGAGAGTACCGAGTCTGATGTTTAGAGGAAAAGTTCCTTACATCTATCAAGCAAAAGTAACAGTCAGTTGCATTATATATTTGTTCGCGCCAACTCATAGGAACAGCAAATTTCATGGAACTACGTTTTTCTTGCAGCCAATTTCTCAAATTCCTAGAACACGTAGTGCAACATAAGTGCGGGGACCAAAACTTACCCTAGTCTCCAACCCTACAGCTAAAGTACAGTTCATAAGCTTTTTTAACTAAAGGTGTACATTTATTCAACATTTTCTTGAAACCCAATGCTTAACACACACTACCACAAAAATATACAACGCGGCAAATCCAACCACTCCTAACAAAACACCACTCAGCAAATAACAATGCAATCGAACCAAAAATTACTCGAATGCTAGAACATATAGTAGCAGATTTAGGCAACACAAATCCGAACTCGTTTATTATTAGATATTAATGGGCTACTACCTGAAATAAAGATAAAGAGTGAGGAGAAATATGAGAAACTAGTGCTTCCTATTGTAACACAGAAAAAGATTCGTATGCGGTAGGGGAAAATTGGGGGATAAGGAGAACCCCTCTTTAAACAGCGTATTCCTTCTGTAAAGAAGAAAAATTGTCGTTTGGAGGATTTTTCAATGAAAGTATATTTTAAGGCAGCCATGCCCACGGCGAGTAGATAGTGGAAACTCTCCTCGTGAACGCTCACGAGCGTTCTACGTGCAAATACCATTGTTCGTACTTCGTGTATCTTCGGGTTTTGTCCTTAGAGGAGTGGAAATGTGGGCAACCTTGGTGGTAATTACTAGCTTACGAAATAAAAAAAAGTATGTATGGTAACTGATTGCCATTTAGTGTAAAGTGTTTTCTACAATGTGGTAACCGTTAACTATAGACAATACAAACTTGTAACAGCAATCACATGATAAACTATGTACGTTCCTTTTCTTCTTTTTTCTTTCCTTTTGTTAAACAAGGATGTGGCGGGACCAACCCATCGTTTACATTTATAAAAATTTGCTAGTTTGCCGAATGGAAAACCAGTTTTCAAGATATATATATATATATATATATATAATATATATATATATATATATATATATATATATATATATATATATATATATATATTAGGGTGGTCCATAAATATCAATTTTCATATCGGGCTGGTCTCACCCCCTAAAATGGTTTTATATGAGACTAAATTAAGCCAGGAGAAAAATTAGCTTCATTGAATAATATTAAATGGTGCCCCAAGCGACCTAAAATTTTGAATCCAATTACAGTGCATAGTATATGGGAAAAATCTGGAACAAACTCATGTAATTTAGAAACGTCTAAAGGTAATGCAAAGATACCCTGGATAATAGAAATAGAGGAAGAAACATATCTAATTTTGTATAGTACTGCCATTGCGGCCATCTTGAAATCCGCCATCTTGGATTCAGGTCAAAATTTTTAAATAGAAAGAGGGTCATGTGACATATCGTTTTGAAGTATCGTTTCACCAGAAGCACAAATCTGGCACGATTTTAAAGATAGCTTTAGTCATGTAAGAATTATTACCTGTGAAAAGATTTCTCCTTTTCAGATTAATAATTCTTACACGACTAAAAGTAAACACATGGGTTTGGCGTGAAAAGAACGAAAGGGATATGCACGGCTTCAAACAAAAGAGGAACGCGAAAGAAAATGCACTTCTGAAAATAATTTGTTTGAACTTTATACGCCAAAATACATGGAGCAGTTCAAGTAATGAATAGGAAAACCCAGTTGAGAATGTTAGAGAAAATGTAAATGCGAATGCGTGTGTGCCCGGACCGTCCAAGAGATGTAAAAGGGGGGAAACTAATTTTATTACTCAAAGACTGGTGTTGCTCTTAATCGATAAAAGATCACTTATAGAGCAGCAATACATATTCTGACAGCGACGGCAGAGGCATTAGGCCTTAATGTAGAGGAACTAGCAATAAATGGGTCTTCCATTCACCAACGCTGAGAGAAAACCTGTAGTGAAGTTGCACAGAACTACAAGAAACAATTTCAGAGTGCATCAAGTGTGTTAGTTGTGCATTGGAACGGAAAACTACAGATGAATTTGACTGGCAGAGAGACTGCCGGCAGGTTATCATTAATTATTACAGGAGGTGGTCATGAGAGGCTAATTGGTGTTCCCATTTTGTCATCAAGAGAAGAACATATTGATTCTACTATAGTACATTCACTTGAAGAATGGAACTTGGTAAAGTTCGTGCAGGCAGTTTATTGTAACACTACTCTTTGCAATATGGATCTTGTCAATGGTGCTTGCATTCTGCTAGAGCAGTAGCTCCAAAATAACCTTCTATACCTTCCTTGTAGACACCACATTTATGAATTAGTTTTAAAATGTGTATTTGATAACTGTTGTGTTTCGTTTGCATCTGGACCAAACGTTCTCCTATTGAAGTGTTTTCAGAACGAGTGGTCTAGAATAGATTGCACTAACTTTATTCCAGGAATTGATGATGATGATGTAACAAACAATATTTCCGATGTAAGAAATGAAGTGTTGAATTTTGCTATCAAACTTGTAGAAGCAGGACACTGCAGAGAAAATTACAGAGAATTTTTAGAACTGACCATCATATTCTTGAGTGGCATACCTCCTTGAGGAGTTTTCTTTCGTTTGCCTGGAGCAATTCACCATGTAAGGTGAATGGGAAAGCAAGCTACTATTTAAAATATTTTTCTTTCGCCAACAATTTCGTTTAACGAAGCAAATAGAAACGGGTCTTCGGAGAGTATGCACTTTCTGATCCGACTATATGTTCACAGTTGGCTTAAATGTGATCAAACATCCCATTCACTATTACAAGATCTACATTTTTTGAAAGATTTGTACAGTTAAAGACAAATAGATGCTGAATTATCTGAAGTGGCTCTTTCTAAATTTTCACGCCGACTCTGGTACTGACGGAGGAACACGTAGCACTGGGTTTTTTGACGATGGAGTTACCATAATGGAAAAGCAAAAAATGGTTGAAAGAATTAAAACTATAAGGGGAAACCGTGAAGCAGCAAAGAGGCTTGATGCAAGAGATGATACCATAAAAATTCTTGTGAAAAGAAAAATCAGTGAATTTGTTACAACAAACAAATTTTCCTCGAGAGATTTAAAATACCCAAAGGGTTTCTTTGAGTGTGATCCGACTTCATGGCCAAATAACAATGACTATCTTCAAGGAAAGACAATAGTTTAATTCATCCACGTAACAAACGATGTGCAGAAAGGGCAGTGTAACTAATAGAAGATTACAACAACGTTCTTACGAAAAATGAGGAGCACAAACAGTTTCTTTTGCAGATAATAAAGGCCTACAGACAATCTTTTCCTATATGCGACAAAGTGAACTATGTAGCAAATAAACTAACTAACTAACTCTATGGCCTATGTAACCCGGAGGTTCAATACCGCGTTCACAAAAGCTAGGATTCATAACTTATCAAGAAGATACTACATAAATAAGGGATATTTTAATTTCTTCAAAATTATAATTTTTCTTTTTCCTCATAGTGGTCTATGAATCATCTTGATGGAAAAAACTTATTTGCAGTTCAAAGCGAAACAAGCAGTTTGTTTCAGTTTATGTAAAAGACTTCCAAACTTCTTACATATCTGTGTTCCATAACTGCAATAAAATAACATTACGTGAAGCATTTTGTTTTTCACACGTAATAACTCTTACATGAATATAGGTAACTTGAAAATAATACCAGATTTGTGCATCTGGTGAAATGCCACCTCAAAACGATATGTCACATGACCCTCTTTCTATTTAAAAATTTTGACCTGAATTCAAGATGGCGGACTTCAAGACGGCCGCCATGATAACGTACACAAGATTAGGTTGGTCTCTTCCTCTAGTTCCATTATCCAAGATATCTTTTTATTCCCTTGAGCCGTTTCTAAATTACGAGAGTTTATTCCAGCTTTTCCCTATACACTAGGTATTGTAAACGCATTCAAAATTTTAGGTCGTTTGGGGCACCATTTAAAATTATTCAATAGATCTAATTTTTCTCCTGGCTTAATTTGGTTCCATATGGAACCATTTTAGGGGGTGAGTCCTAAGAAATTCCTAAATTTATTTTTCCCCATATAAATTAGGATATATACTATATATATATATATATATATATATATATATATATATATATATATAATCAAGTTCTTAATCCGAGTGTGGATTTGTTATGTTGTTTCGCTTTTTAGGAAAAGAGAGAATCTGTTCAAACGAAAAAAAAAATAATGTAGCACTTGTTTGTAATTATCTAAGTATTATCTCCAGAAAATTAGCTTATGCATGTATGTGTGTACGAATAGGCTTAGCAAGGGGTTGGTTGTGGAGATAACTTCGCTCGGTTCTGCTCCATTGACCAATATTGAGAAATTCGCAACAACGGCTCCTTCTGAATTTCCGTTAGATTTCACAGTATATTTTTTTACCGTAAAAGAATCAAAATTAAAATGCTATTTGTATGGTCACATACAGAATAAAATTTCGAAAGTTTACAGTTATTAATGTGGATCAATTGAAATTAATGCTGTCACCCATTTCGAACATTTTAAAATCACGTATTTTCTAATCTATTTAAATTTCATTTCTTATCGATAGTATGAAACGTTGTATATAGTCGTACTGTAAACTTCCACAACTGTTTCCCAAGTGGATCTGTATCATGCCCGTATCCACGGGGGTCTAGGAGGGTCGCCCCTTAAATTGTTACTGGTTCCACCAAATTTTTCACGGTAGGCTTGGAAATGAACTATAATATGGTGATGATCTATAATATAGTTGAATTCCCCCCCCCCCTAAGTTCTACCTGGCTCCCCGTACATTTTTGGGCTGGCTACGGTCCTGATCTGTATACCAAAGGTAGTTTTGTCAAGTTTAACAAAAAGTCCAAAATAATCCTGTTGAAAACAGCTCTTATTTGTAAAAGAATACATAATGATCGTTTTGGCGGTTGTAATTTTGTGTCCAAGCACCTTGATAAAAATTCAGCGTAGTATAACATCCAAAGCTGATTTTCTTCTGAGAAAAAAGAAAACAAGGAAAAGTTTGGTGAGATGAGTGTAGGTGTCACCGAATTCTCCTTCGAGCTGGGCACCGAGATCTCTAGCCACGGCTCTGCTAAAAAGTCACTGCAAAATCTCTTTTTCGTTTAAAATATCCGCAAATATAATTTGCTCTGAATAAAGATTAAGCTAGTCCCTACACAATGTTATTTACGTACTTAGTTAAATAATTCCCTTGCACTTTAGTAGTTGTTTCATAAGACATGTTCAGTGTATTTTCAATTACGGGAAATCAATTTTGTTTTTGTACATTCATGATCAGAATTTCATGTGTCCAAAGACAAACGTGGAACGTAATCTTCTCAATTATAATATGACAGGTTTACAACAAATCAGACTTGCAATTGTGAAAGAATGATAAATATTAACTTTTATTTTTTTTAGCATTTGTAGGAACTGCTAAAATAGCGATCCTATATTAAATATCTTATTTACATAAATTATTACATATATATTATCATTATTATTACCAACAGATGTACAGTTTAAGTAAGTTATTGTAAGTAACGCATCCAGCCGCAGATTTTCTTTGTTCTTTTTGGTGTCCAGAGCCGTAACTTGTGGGAGCAGGGGGCAACTGCCCCTCCAGAGAAGCTCCCGGCCATTCGAGGGGAGCCCAATTTAAGACAAAATGTTCTTACTCCACATACAATACAAACATGAAATTATAAATGAAGCATCAAACAGGCTTACTACATTACATAAACAAAACAGCACAGGAAAGGTAAATAAAACAAAAATTAGTCATAGTCCCATTTCAATAATAAAAAAATGTATATTATTAGGGGCTCTAGAAATAATATTTGTTGGTATGGCTTTGAGATTTGTCAATATTGTCCCCTTAATTAATTTATTATGTATGGAAAGGGCCCAGAGACGTAACTAATGGTCCCTCAGACGTAACTAATCTCTTCCTATAACAGCTGTCTGGTTCCTATAAAGTTGGTATATTATTCTTCTGTCTCTGTAATCCACTTTCAGATTCTTGAAAGCTCTGAACATAATGTTCCAATCTACGTTGTCAAAAGCTTTCTCTATATCTACAAATGCTATCACAATTGGCTTGTTTATTCTGATGTTCTGTTCCATGATCAGAAGTAGATTCAGTATTGCTTCCCTTCTTCCTCTTTTCCTCCTGAATCCAAACTGGTGCTTCGATAGCCGTTCTTCGATTTTGCCTTCTATTCGTTGTGCGATAATTTTGCACAGTATTTTTGATGCATGAGAAAGCAAACTTAGAGTTCTGTGTTTTTCGCATTTCCGTGCGCCTTTTCTGTTCGGAATAGGGACTAATATGCTTTTCTCGAAGTCTCTTGGTATTTTTCCCGAGATGTACATTTCATTAATAAGATTGAATAGTTTCTTTTTTGTTGCTATTCCCAGATTCTTAATCACTTCCGTTCGTATTTGATCTATTCCTGGGGCTTTACCATGTTGCATTTTCTACAAAGCGTTGTCAAATTCGCACTGTAAAATTGATGGTCCTCCTTCATTTTCATCGACGTCTTCTTCCTTCTCTATCTCTTCTTCGTTCACTCTGTCTCCTTTGTAGAGTTCTTCAATGTATTCCTTTCATCTTCTTGTTATCTGCTCCTCTTCCATTAGCGTAGTTCCATTCTTGTCTATGATAATTTCTGTGCCTTTCTTTTTCTTATCGAACTGTTTTCTAACCTTTCTACATGCCGTTTCTGTATTTCCTTTGAGTAGATTTTCCTCATTTTTTTTTGGCACAAGTTGTTTATCCAGTTTCCTCTGACCTTCTTTACTTCTCTGTTGATGTGATTTCTGCACCTTCTGTATTCCTCTTCTTTGTTTGTTATCTTGAGCTGTCTTCTTTTCTCCATCATTTCCAATATTTCTGCTGTTATCCAGGGTAAATATTGGGTTCTCGTTTCCCTTCGCATGTGCTCTTCGGTAGCTTTTGTAATCCCTGCTTTCATGGCTTCCCATTTCGAGTCGATGTCATCACCTGCTAAATCTACCTTATACATGTCTTTGTCTGTCGCATTTACAAATTCCTTTTTCATGTTTTCATCTCTTCTTAACTTGATTGTGTTCCATCTTTTGTTTGGTGCTACCACTCGTTTCCTCTTTAGTCGGAGTTCGCTCTTCATCAAAACTAAATTATGGTCTGAGTCAATGTCTGCTCCTGGGCAACTTTTAATGTTCTTCACTTGATTTCTAAATCCTTATCGGACCAGCATATGGTCTATTTGATATCTTTCTTTGTCTACTGGTCTTGTCCATGTGTATCTTCTTCTTAGTGGTTGCTAGAAGAGAGTATTCGTTACAGTCAGATTATGGCTTTTGCAGAACTCAACTAATTGTGCACCTCTCGTATTCCTTTCTCCTAGGCCGAAATTCCAAAGTACATTCTCTTCTTTGCCTTCTCCAACTACTGCGTTCCAGTCACCCATGATGATTAAATTGTCCTGGTCTTCAACTTTCATCAATACTTCTTCTATTTGCTCATAGGTTTCTTCTACTTCCTCATCTGTGTAGCTTGATGTACGCATATATACTTGGATTATCGTCATATTCCTCGGTTCGGTTGCTATCTTTATCATTACTATCCTTTCATAGTATCTCCAGCTGCCTATAACTTTCTGTCCAATCTTCTTATTCAAGACAAAGCCAACTCCTACTGTACCGTTTACAGATCCTGAGTAAATCATTCTGAAGTCCCCGCTCCACATGTCTCCACCATCAGGACACCTAACTTCGCTGATTCCCAAGATATCTATCTTCATGCGTTCCATTTCTTTCTTCAGGTTTTCCAGTTTTCCACACTGTAGAAGCGATGGCACATTCCAGGTTCCTATCCTGCAGGGGTTTCTTTGATGACGACCGAGGAGGTCCTACTGTGTTTCCCTCCACTGCCGGGAACGACTCTGTGAAACAGTAGTATCGTATTCCCTAATATTACATTTTCTTATTTCAGTTTCCATGTTGTTTTCTAGGGACTGAGTAAAGTGGTGATGTCCCAGGTCCTTCCACTTTGTAGTGAAACAGCCATAGAAGACGTCCTGTCCCTGCCTGTTTTTGCCCACATCTGAGCCTTGCCGAAGTCAATCATCTTCAGCCTCAATGTGGTAATGGTAGAGCTGCTGCCCACTACCATAAAGCAGTATCTCTCTTGGTCTGGCTCCTACCCCTAAAGATCTGTCCGGCATGGGAAGCCCTCTGATAGCTAAGCTATCTCCGGCATAGCTCTTGGGATCATTAGAGCAAGCACACCCCTCCCTTCAACCGCGGGAAGGTGGAGATATAAACTTCAATAATTCTCCTAGCACAAAGCAGTGTTGCTAGTTAATAGCAATAAGTCAAGTATGGTTCGTGCTTGAAAAAATCGTGTGCTCAATATGGCAGTGAACTGTTGTTCTGAGCTTAAGAAAGACTCGTCACTTACTGGTGAAAATTGTACTACTTGTTGACACGTCAGTTGCACTATTATTAGTAAAGCGGATTATGAGAATTACATGTCTGGAAGCATACAGTGCTTGTGTGAAAATTGCAAAACTAAAGATATTTGCGTTGTTGAGACAACTGAAACGACATCTGTTAGTGAGCAGTGTTAGAAATTTGAGGGAAATTTCCCTACTCTAGGATATTTCATACATGAATTTAGGAAAAGGGATTTTTCCGATAAAAGTGCAAATCCAACGAAATTCCCGCGCCGACTGACTAACCAATAAATCCTTAAATTTGTCTTTGTTCTTCATAGATAAACTAACACTATGGCATTTCTCTCTCTCTCTCTCTCTCTTTGCGTGTCTGTGTGTGTGTGTGTCTGTTCAGGGAAGTATAACTTGCAAGCATTTTTTGCTAGAATGTTTTTCTATTTTTTTCTTGTGTGTGTGTGTGTGTGTGTATATGTGTGTAAAACAGTGAAAGAAAAAGTAAACAAAATAAAACAAATCGGGTTGGGACTACCTTTAATGTAGCTAAATTAATCTTATCACCAACTTCTGTAATAGGTATTGGACACACAAAAAACTAGGGAAAATGTAATAAGGGAACATTTTGTATCAGTCGAGGGAAATTTTCTTAAAGAAATCTACGAACAGTGTTAAAGAGGCAGATTCTACTAATGTTAAAAATTTCAGAAGTAAATGACACGCAAAATGAATTAGTTGTAGATAGGAATGTTTTTTCCAAGTAGTGACGTCAGAGTGATAACAAGTCCACAAATTTTACCTATAGATCACAATGTATTTTTTGAGCTATGTTCGAAAAAATAAAAAAATACACAAGCAACTAGAACGGATAAATATATTTTAAAATGAAGTGTAGAATATTTACAAATAAATGTTAATAACGTACAGGTGGAAGTTGATAATTTGGAGAGAAAAATTAGTAATGTGGAGACAAAAGCAGTGGTGGACAGTGTTCGAAGTGAAAAAAAAAGCAGAGGTGGTATGGTATGTTTTATTACGATTTTGACTCGACATACCAGCTATCTAATTTTGAAATACAGTGAGGGTATGTTGCCTAAAACATTGCATTTCCATTTACATAATGACTGAAAACCATTGGAGAGCTTCTTTGTAGTTATGAGCGGAGATTTTGATCCCACATCATTTGAGAGACTTTGATCCTCCGCCAACAACTGAAAATAAATAAATATCCCCCTATTTTGTACGTATTATAGAAAATTATACACGAAAGTGCTCAAAACTGAGTTTTTATATTAATAATTTCCTGTGGAAAACTCCCGGATCCTCACTCGACTGAGGGGTAATCCAAACCCCCGGAAAATCCGACTCCCACTGCAGACAACCCCTAAATCCGCCCATGCTCAAAACACTACATTTATATGCATTAAGGCAAGACGACACACATGCATAAGAAAATTCAATGTAACACATCAAAATAAATACTAGACGATTTTTTTGAATACACCTAATTTTAAAAACTTAAGGCAGGAAAAATATAGCAAAAATGTCAATGTCAATTTAGAAATTATTTCTACATAAGAAAGAAAATTTCGACGTGCAAAACTATTCGTCAATTACTGTGAATAAAAAGAATTTATTAAGGGTATTTAGCATCTACTCTCCAGTGACGGTATGTCTTGATCACTGAAAAACCAGAGGCGGTATGGCATATTACCGCATACCGTCTTACTTTGACCACTAGTGGTGGATCTAGAAGATAAAGACGGGGGAAGATAGAACCCACACTATGATAGATACACCATGTATTTACTATAAACTGTCAAAAAAATATGTAAATAATAGCTTTAAGTATTTTCCTCACTTAAAACCTGGGAGGGCCTAGGCGCCCAGGCCTCAGGCTAGATCCGCCATTCGACAAAAGTTCAGATAGGTTTTAGGGATATAAGGGTGGAAATTACCACTAATAAAAATGACTGTGCGATATAAAAAAGAATTTATACAAAAATATATCGATTTGAACACTCAGTTATCCAGAGTATGTGTTGAGATAATATCAATGAATAACAAAGTAACAAATGTAAAAGAGAATGTGAAAAAAAAACGGTATTAGAGTTGATCAAATAAGTGAAGAACTATGTAAAATTAAAATATTTACCGTAGAATTGAAAAAGTGATTTGAAGAACGTAGGTCAAAATTGGAAGAAATCTTCTGATAGAATAAATGATACTTTACAGAATCATTCTGAAACTTCAACGAATCATGAGCGAAAAATTGAATTAGTAGTAATCAGAGCTACTAATCTGGGAAAGAGAATTTCAAATTTGGAGAAGAATGTTGCGATAGAAAAGAAAGTTATGTTAGAAAGAGAAAGTAATTCGAACCAACGCGTATCTAATTATAATGATTATGAAACACGTAAAAGATCGTTAGGGGAAACGCGTAATCGAGGTGTTTTCGTTTGTCGAAACCAAAAATAAGAGGTTCGAAGGAGGACTAGGGAATTAGGCTTATTCCCACACAAAATTTTGTTAATTCCACTGCTACTCCCGTATATAGAATGGTTCTTTATTTTACTACAGCTGCAAATACTGAAAGTACTTTTAGTAATAATTTACCCAATTACTTTCATGATCAGGATGCGCGGTAGCCGAATGAGAATTTTCGTATGCTCATGAGGAATAGTCATGTTACCGAAAATAGTCGTATGTTTAAAAATCAACTCACAAGGACCTATGTTTAATAGCCTAGTTATTCCTTTATTATTAAATAGTTATAGGACCAATGTATAGAATAGGTCTAATTTAGGAATATATAACAATCTTAGGCCGAGTGATATTTGTAACTTTCCGAAGTTCTCAGGGAAACTACAGAAAGAATCTGCTAGAAGATAAGATTCGCTTTCCAGAATTTAAAGCGAAGCCTAGAATTACTTAATATTGACGAAAGATTGGAACTTCATATTATACATAAAATACAATGTCCTACAGAGGCGAAGTACAAACCTTGTCAGTTTGTAATAAGATTCAATCAGATATTTCAGGATTTTGTATACCATTTTAAGTTACAGATTTTTTTCACAGTTTGAACGATTGGGTTTAAGGAACTTACAATCTATAAAGTATGATAGAAATAAACTTGGAACATTTAACAGAGTTTGTGTGGTTTTTGCTAGGTGGATATTATGATTTGTTAGCGAACCTAATGAAAATGAAGTAATAAATTTAATTCTCGATAATTTGCCCTAGAAAGACTTATTTAAACTTGTAGCACCTCAATGTACTAACGAGCTGATCTTAAGATACTTGAATTACAAACACCGGAACGTTTGAGTCCAGTAATAATTGAGAGTGTTCGAGGAAAAAAAAAGCGAATGCGAAAATAACACTTAACAAATGCACCAAAGTAGAAACTTCAGATATTTCTTGACAGACTGAAGAATTTATGGAAAATCTTTCTAAATATAATGGTGATAATCAGAGTGGATATGATATAAAAAGGTAGGGGGACGCATGACGTCAAGTCGCCCCCGTGCATATCTTTGCCCATTGTAATTTTTTTACAAAGCGGGGGGACGCCACAGATATTTTCTGGAAGTGGGAAGAAGACGTCCCCCACGTTCCCCCCTCACTTTATAATAGATTCTTTGCTAACAGGAATACCATTTATAATAGATTTTATGAAAAGCGAAATACTAGATTTTACAATGAAAATTGATCCAGTCAATTTACTAATAATAATAATTCATGCCGATATAAACAAAGTAATAACAATAAGTTAAACAGAGGATAGAATAGACCGAGAAGTATTTTTAGAATCTGATGGAATAATCCACGAAGCCTGAATGGGTCAATATATGATGTTTTCCACCAATAAAGCCAGTGGTCGAAGTGAGACGGTATGCGGTGGTATGCCATACCGTCTCTAGTTTTTCAGTGATGAAGGCATACCGTCTCTGGTTTTTCAATGATTAAAACATACCATCACTGGGAAGTATATGCTAAGTATCTTTAATATGTCCATTTTTATACACAGTAATTGACGAACAGCTTTGCATGTAAAAAGATTTTATTTCTTATGTAGGGGTAGAAATAATTTCTAAGTTGATAACACCGACATTTTTGTTATCTTTCCCTACCTTTTGTTTTCAAAGTGTGTCTTCAATGGAGTTCACTTAGTTTATATTTTGACGCGCAATATTGAATTGTTTCCTTCTTATGCATTCTTGCGCCTTCTTGCCTTAAGAGTCTGCCTTACTAAAAAATAGTAGGATATTTACCATTTTTCTTTTTCTTGATTATTCATCAGTGAAAGGAGATAATGAAATGCAAGTCACACAATCATAGACAATGCTATTCTACAACAGAAAATAAGAACCTGAAGAGTGTTCAGTGTTGCAATCCATGGAAATTACAGTGTTGCCAGAAAAACAATTTCCCTAAAATCTAAGTTAAGGCAGTGAGTAGAGGAACAAAGTCAACTGCATTTGGTTACGTATCATGTAGTTTTGGTTTCCTGTGAACTACTTTTTAAATAATAGTTGTATTTAGTTTGTAATAAAGAAAATAGTTTTAACATACAGTTATTAAAACTAAATAATAATGTTAATTAGAAAGTAGTTCACAAGAAACCAAAACAACATGATACGTAACCAAATGCAGTTGAGTTTGTTCCTCTACTCGCTGTCTTAACTTAGATTTTAGGGAAATTGTTTTTCTGGCAACACTGTAATTTCTATGGATTGCAACACTGAACATTCTTCAGGTTCATATTTTCTGTTGTAGAATAGCATTGTCTATGATTGTGGTGACTTGCATTTCATTATCTCCTTTCACTGATGAATAATCAAGCAAAAGAAAAATGGTAAATTTCGTATTATTTTTAGTAAGGCAGGCTCGACGTGGTTTGAGCATGGACGGATTTTGGGGTTGTCAGCTGTGGCGGATGGACCTTCCAGGGGTTTGAAATATCCCATAGTAGAGTGAGGGACCTGGAGTTTTCCCGCACGAAATTGCTAATATCCTAATTCGTTTTTTGAGTATTTTCGTGTTTAATTCTCTATAATACAACATAAGGAGATATTTTTTGAGAAAGTGCATGGCGGGGGATCAAAATTTCCCCATATCCCTCTCCCCCGTTACTACAGAGAAGCTATCCAATGGTTTTCAGTCATTATTTAAATAGAAAAAATGCAATGAAATCTTTGAGTTTTACGTCCCACGATTATGCCGGTTAAGTTAAAGGAGACGGTGATGATGAGTAATGATGAAATGGTGGAATGAAGAAAGTGTTAGGAAACGGGAGAACCCCGAGAAAACCCACGCACACGGTGTTTGTCCACCACAAAGTTCACTTGGCGGGGGCTGGTATCGAACCCGGAAACCCAAGCACCAGAGGTGAACGCTCTACCATTGAGCCACCGCAGCCCCCAGTATTTAAATAGAAATGCAATCTTTTTGACAACATACTCTCACTGTATTTCAACATTTACATAGCCAGTATGTCGAGTCAAAATCGTAATAAAACATACCGCCTCTGTTTTTTTTTTTCATTTCGAACACTGAATAATGCCGTTAATGCCTTGTCCTCCCAGATTCTTTCCAAATTATTCAAATATGCAAGATTAAACACAAAGAACTGGAAGAGAAAACCAACCTAGGATGGTAGATGAAACTCAAAACGCCGATTAGCCCTTAGGAGCTCTTGGTTTTTTGGGCTATTTTTGAGACTTTCAGTCAAGCAGCTACTGCATCGTCACTATTTATCCTAGGATCATGGTTCATACCTCATTCTCTTCAGAATAGAGCTGGCTTTCAAATGGTACCACTTGCATGCTCATACCATATACCAGAAGCGGGGAAAAATGTCAAAGTGAAAATTTCGGAGGGGAAAATTTTTTCTCGAATTTTGGCCCCCCTGGACCCCCCCTGTGGGATCGTAGCCATCTAAAAAAATCTGATAAATAGTACTTGGTATACTGAATGTGTGTGCCAAATTTCAAGTTTCTATCTTGAATAGTAAGGGCAGGAGAATTTTTATCAAAAATTCCCACAATGCCCCAAATCACCATAAAACACTATGATCTCAGGGAAAAAATTCCTGAGACATCCCTAATTACCCTAGGACTATAATCCGCCAATCATTCTCTTCAGAATAGAACTGTCTTTCAGGTGGTACCATTCACATGTCTCCATCATGTATCTAAGGCGGGAAATTCCTGAAAAAGGGATTTTTTGGGCAAAATTTCCCTTTTTTCAAATTTTGCTCCTCTGGACCCCCCTGTTTTTACGCAGAAATCGGAAAAAAAACTTCTGGTAAATACTACTCGGTGGACTGAATGTTTGTGCAAAATTTCAATCTTCTACGTGAAAAAATAGGCCCGCCAGAAAAAATTTCCCTACCATGCCCCACTTTTACCCTATACAGAACTATATTTGGATAAAAATTCACTGAGACGGCCCTAATTACCCGAGAATAATAATTCGACCGTCGTTCTCTTCAGAATGGAACGGCCTTTCAGACGGTATAACTCACGTGGTTCTATCGTGTATGTGAGGCGGGAAAATGACGAAAAACGGGATTTTTGGGGTAAAAATATACCTTTTTTAACCCTTTGCCCCTCTGGTTCCCCCCCTGTTTTAACACTGACATCGGAACAAAAAATCTGGTAAATACTACTCGGTGGACTGAATGTTTGTGCAAAATTTCAATCTTCTACGTTCAAAAATAAGCCCGCCAAAAATAATGAACATAGGCTTAAAAAGGAAAAAATACATTTTAGGATTATGACGTCATCACCTCCCATGTCTGGACGCAGGACGGTCTGAAACCATACGTAATGTCTTCTACAATGTCTCTGGACTTGAAAAACAAACAAACAAACAAAAAAAAAAACCGGACGAAAAAGCTCAAATAGAAGAGAAATAACGCAATGTACCATGAAAAACGCGTATGGTACAAAATGTACCATAAGATCCCCAAAGGGTTAGGGAAATGCACTTGGCAGCCGTTAGATGCCGATGGCATTATTGATTGCCAAAATAAATTTTCGCCATCAAACGAAGACCAAAATTGGGGAAAACGATGAAATCATAAATAATGATGAAAATGAAACCCTTATCAAAGAAAGGTCTAGTATAGTAAACTCTGACTTGAGAAAAGAACTATTACCATGATAATTGATTTCTGTTTGTTGTATAGTAGAATACAAAGAATTAAAACAATCTTGGATTCCGGCCTGCGAGTCACACCACCCCTGACGTGGTTATCATCAGTAACAACCTACTGCCCAAACCTTCTGTGGAGGTACTTAGCTCCGTAGGCAGTGATCATCTCCCGGTACTACTTACAATAACTCCATCTAACACCCAATTCAGGGAACCACCAGCCTCATCTGCAACCTACAATTTCGCCAAGGCCGACTGGGAGAAATATCGAACGTACATCACGGAGAACCTAGCTTCTACTTCCACTGCAGCCTCGTCTCTAGCTGACATTGACCATGTCTCCACATCTCTTAGTACTCTTATTGCAGGTGCTACTGAACACGCAGTTCCTAAACGTACCTTACACTCGCATCGCCCGAGCCTACCACATCATGCCTTCACTCTACTTCACCGGTCTCATGCCTTTCTGACCGAATACAGGCGAACTCACGATCGACACTTTCTTTTACTCCATCGACAGTTTCAACGCATGGTCCAACACTACATCATAGCCCGGAAACGCTTAGATTGGCGAAATTCTTGCAATGAGTTGCGCAATGAAACCAATGCCACTAAATTCTGGCACCTGTTTAAACGGCTCACTTATCAACGCCGGGGTTCCCAATATCCTATTCTGAGCGATGGCAATGTTCCTACTACCGATTCCGAAAAAGCGGCCGCCTTTGCTACTTACCTTGAGGATGTCTTCACACCACATAATGCTCCATTATTTTACCATCCATCTCACCGCCGTATTACCACTTTGGGCAATCCTGAGCGAGTGTTATTTACACCAGCAATAGACCATAAACTTGATCACACTAATCCTTTGACAGCTCCGATTACTAGTGCTGAAATCGTCACTGTGCTTCATCGACGCCGCAATACAGCTCCTGGTGCCGACACTATTACATACAACCAACTTCGGCAAGCCGGAGAGGCATTCCACCATGTTCTCGCCCAGTTGTATACAACTATTTTAACAACTGGCTATTTTCCTCCTCTCTGGAAGCTCGCCAAAATTGTGGTTTTTCTGAAACCTCAAAAAGATCCTACCAATATCGGCTCCTATCGCCCAATCAGTCTCACCAACGTCTTCAGTAAGACCATGGAGCGCATTTTGGTCACCCGCCTTCATCCTTTTTTAGAAACTCATCATCATCTGCCTACAACGCAAGCCGGCTTCCGACCATCTTTCAGCACCACAGAAGAAGAAAAATCTTTTTACTATGGTAGAACGTATGAAGTTTCTAGGATCAAAAAGCTTTGCAAGTAATGAAAAGTTTACCGTAAAAGGATACCAAATAATAAATATTATGATTGAAAGATTTTATTTTACTTAAGAAGGACTACAAATTTACAGATTTACAATTAAGTCAGATTTGCAGTTGCGAAAGGATGTTAAATCATTTTCTTAAATTTTAAGTAGATTTTATTTTAGTATTTGTAGGAACATGTTTCTTAATAACTGCTAAAATGGAGGCCCTATATTAAATATCCTATTTACATAAATTATTACACATTCCTTATTGTTATTGGGGTCGCGTTGGCTCAGTGGTAGAGCGTTCACCCCTGGTGCTTGGGGTCCTGGGTTCGATCCCAGCCCCCGCCAAGTGAATTTTGTGATGGACAAACTCCGTGTGCTGCGGGTTTTCTCGGGGTTCTCCCGTTTCCTCCCACTTTCCTCATTCCACCATTTCATTCATTAATTATCATCACCGTCTTCTTTAGTCTCACCGGCATAACCGTGGGACGTAAAACTCAAAGATTTCATTTCATTTCCTTATTATTATTATCAAAACATGTACAGTTTATGTGAGTAAGTTACATTTTAAGGAAATTATTATTGCTTATTTTTGAAAATACGTGAAGGTAGTGTCGTGCCGTGGGAAGGACGAGCGGGGCGACGGCCACGGGCGCTGAAGTAAGGGGGCGTAAAATTCGAGAGAGAAAATGGAAAAAAGATAGGAAAAATTACTTGGAATGTGTGTATGGAGGCGCCGTCGTATACTCTCGCCTTGGGCGCTGATTTTCCACGGCACGGCACTGCGTGAAAGTATCAAAAAGTTCGTGTAATTACCTGGAAGAAATCTGCTCTGGAGAACTCTGACATTATGATGGTATTAGTACTTTTCTACGTAGTAATCATGCATAGCGGCACATTTTTCTCAATGGTTCCTCACTTTTCGTAACCCTGTTTTGTAAAAGTCTGTAATTTGGCTTTGAAACAACAGTTCAACCTCAAAAATGACATCATCTTATTGTCAAAATGGCATCTCCTAAGTGGAAGAGGAGAAATCGCTCAGTGCTAGGTCCGGTGACTATGAGGAGGTGGGCAATATTCCATATCTTGATTCCACTGAATTCATCATGGATGCATGGGCGGATTAAGCTGGTGAATTATCTGTCAACAGCAGCATCCGTTTTGTGACCAATCAATGACGTTTCTTTTTCAGTTCCTCCCGTAACTTTGGAGATGGATGAGAATAACAGGAACTAGTAATAGTTTGCTCCTGTGGCAAGTAATCTGTTGTGATTACCCCCAAATATTCCCCTAGAAAACTGAAAAACATCACCTTGGCGGCCGACCTATGCCCTTATGCCTTTTTTGGTTCAAGGAGACGAGGGGTGCTTTCATTGTTTGCTTATTTCCTTTGTTTCTGGGCCAGAAAGATAAACCCTACTTTCATCCATTGTCACTTGTTTGCCGAAAAAGTCCTCTTCATCTACCCCACAGCGATACAACATTTCTCTTGCAGCGTCCTCGAGATTTCTCTTACGGAAAGGTGTAAGCAGTCATAGCACCCACCAAGCTGACACTTTCTCAAGATGCAACTGGTTATGAATGTTATTCCAGGCAGACCAATAAATCATACTTATTGCACACATATGACTTTCAATGGTTATCCTCCTGTCTTCCACTATGATCTCAACTTTCTATGTCAAGCTGGCATCATCAGTAAAAGATGGTCTTCCAGATCTAGAGGCGTCCACAGTGTTGATGTGGCCAGTTTGGAATTGCCGTTCCCACTTGGATACAATCTCATAGGATAGGATGTCATCCCCATAGACTTCTTTCATCTCTTAGTGGATCTACTTTGCCGATTTCCCCTGAAGATGAAGGAACTTAACGAGGCTCTGGCCTCAAGTTTATTAATCATCACGCCTTCAGTGATTTACCTGGAAAAAAAGAAAAAAAGAGTTGTTCTAACAAGTTCAGAATTTGCATGGTTAACATACAAGTATCTAACTATAAAATGGATATCCGAGGAAATTCGTAGTTCGTCACTTTCTAGGTGATTGTACTAGCTTATTGATACCCCTCACATTTTATGTAAAGTGTACTCGTTTGATACTTACATTTTTTCTCTATGCTGAGTTCATGATTTATTATTTGATTTGGAATTTAATCCACGTTATTTAATTTTTAAGCACTTTTTTTGTTAAATGTCTTGTCTTTTTAAATTTTCTGGACTTAGTTTTGGGGACTTCGTTTTGGTAAAGTGAAAAGTTTTATCAACTTGAATAGTTATTGTTTTCTTGCGCTACATTGGGACTATAACTAAATTATTTTAGCAGATACTTCAATCCCTAAATGGCCTTTTAATAAACTTATTATTATTATTATTATTATTATTATTATGAAAAAATTAGAAACTCAGTCGCATATTCTTTTTAGTTTTCTCTGCACTTTAGACAAGTTCCAAAGAATTTCATTTTTGAAGGATTATTTTCTAACATTTGACTCTAAAATGACAATTTGAAAGCATTAATGCTCAGAGTTTATTACTATTGTAGGAGGTAACAAGAAAATATTGAGTTTCTGTTAGTTCTTAACAGTTTTCAGAGGCGGAGTTCGAGGATGAATCGTGTCTTTAAGTACATTACATTGATGAACTTACACTGCACATTATTAATTTTGATTAATTTTCCAAGTAAAGAAGAAATAAATTAGCTTTATTTAAATGTTTGAGCAGGAACTTTGTTTAAGTTTAAGGAACTAGTATATCTCTGTTATTTGAGATGCACGCAACACGGGTGATGGTTCACAAAACGTCACAAAATGAGTAGAAAAAATACTAACATTTGACATAACAATTACATCTATCGGCATTTTTACGTACTCGGGAGTTAGGCATACAGACTGTATTCAAGGATATATATCTGTTATCTGAGGTGCACAAAACTTGCAAGATGGTATACAAAACTCACAACATGAGTATTAATATTTGAGATAACAATTCGCATAGTCCGTATTGTACGCACTGGGCAATAGACATGCGCACTATTTTCCAGTGACTATATCTCTGTTCTGTAACTTGAACGAAACTCGGGAGATGGTTCTCAAAATTCCACAGAATGAGCACTAACACATGACGTAATAATTGTTTCATCGTCATTGCACGCACTCGGGCAAATGACACACCCACCATTTTCATTTTCTTGTATCGTGGTTATCTGAGGTGCAAAATAATCCGTAGGTGCTGCACAAAACTGCATAAAACTCGTCCTAGAGATTGGAATATGTTTTCCTACATTAGGGCTTGACAAACTTCGACATGGTATACAGTTGAAAAATTTGAGTTCGCCAAAAATTTCGGAATTTGATTTTTTAAGGTGGTCAAAACTTTGGTATAAATTTTCTCTGAATTGGTTTCTGACGAATTCCAAGTCAACGGAATTAAAGATTTGATTTTCCATTTCTGTTTAAATTGTTATAAGAAACAACATAAGGACTAAGTCACAGTGAAATATTTAGCTTTATGGATACCAGCTTTCAAATGACTTAACATGATTTATTAAAAGTTTACTGAAAGAACAAAAATATTACAATAAACATGGTACAAATTACAAAAGCACATAAGAAATTCTTAACGTACAGATATACAAATTTAGAGAAACTGTAACTAAATTATAGAATAACAATATAACGATATTTTGTACAAAATTGATGATAGAGTTATGATGTTTAAAACTTAAAGAAAAAAAAAACTAGTAATGATACAGATATACGCACTGGCCACTTCACATATAATTGAAGAAGTGGAGGAAAATTATGAGAAAATAGAAGAAATTAAAGACAGTTAGAAGAAAAGTGAATGCGTAATTGCAATGGGAGATTTCAATGCAGGTGTGGAAGAAAAACAGGAAAGAGGTGTCGTGGGCAAATATGGTTTAGACAAATATGTCGTTGGCAAATATGTTTTAGACAAATACGTCGTTGGCAAATATGGTTTAGACAAATACGTCGTTGGCAAATATGTTACATAAAATACGAGGAAGTATCAAAAGTGAAAGTGTCAAAAACTTATGAAACTTCTTAGCTACAGTACCGTTCATAAATCCTACTGTGAGCTACCAACCAAAAGAACTAATTTAAAAAAAAAATCTTACATTTATTTATGGAGGAATCAGTGGAGGAATCAAGGTTAGCCAACCGGATCATTAACGCGATCTAACGAAAATGTCCCGTTAAGGTGATTTTCGGTTGTATTGTGACTGTTCGACTCAGGCGTGTCTGAGTTTTTTTTTTTTTTTTTTTTTTGCGAGATATGGTCATTTGAGAGATATGGTTACATTAAAGTAAACGCACTCAGTGATTGATACCCAATTCAGCAAGAGCAATTTTGTCTTCTATAGGACGAGACATCGTTTCTCTGCTATTCCAATTGATCAAGCACATAACCAATACAATGCAATCGTTAAAGGAGACGATGGCGCAATAGGACTTACAGAAAATTCATGTGCACTTCGACAATGGTCTATATGTAGACCAGAGGTTGCACGACTTGTAACAGAGCTACAAGAAATGATTAATCATTCATCGACCAGTTCTCACCTTCACCACGATGAAAATTTTGATTTTCAGCAGCATTTCATGGAAGACATGAAAAAGGATCTAAATACGTTTCAGGACCTGGGAAACTCTTACAAGGATGTATCAGAAGATTTGATTAACATTGTCACAAAGCAAATCGCCCATGATCCCCAAGTAAAGACCTATCGAGTTTGAAGATCTTGGTCTAGCTCACTTTCAACAGTATATGAATAGTAGAATGAAAAAGCCAAAGGAGCCAGTTCTACAGCCGTTGAAAAAGCTAACACTCTCTTAAATGAGCACACTACCAACTACGGCATCAAAAATGAAGAGTACTTTACGCAATGACGTGAAGTTATTCTCACGTCTATACATAGGGTGTGAAGCTCAAGGCGGTTATTTGGACGAGATTCTTGGACATGGAAACCATGCCTGGTCCCCTCTTCTTGTACAGTATGGTCAACTTTTTTACACAAAAAAACCAGTGGCATAATAGGATGTGTGGGCAACTTGTTCCAGAGCATGGTAGGACTAATGAAATAAATATTGTGTTACTTGATGGGGCTATCGTGCACTTCATACGACCATCGGAAGGAATGTAAAACTTTTAAGATTATGCGGATAGATATGTAACTCCATATGTCAAGGCATATTTTTTGCACAGCTCGCAGGGTAGATATTATTTGGGACAGCTGTCGAATGGATTCATTAAAGAGAAGGAGTGTGGCATTTGTACAAGAGTTACATCAAGTACTCCTGTACCTAGAAAATGTGACGAGTTTCTACAGTCATCTCACAAGAAGAAAGAGTTATTCTTTTTCCTGAGTTCATGTGTAACAAGTATATCGCATGACAATGGAACAATAATAATATCAATGGGGGATAGTGTTGTTAGCAACGCCGATATCTCCGTTGCATCTCTCTGTCCATGTAATCATGAAGAGGCTGATACTAGATTAATACTGCATGCCCATTCTGCTTTTCAGTGTGAATTCTCCAAAATTATTATTAAAAAACTAGATTATGATGTGGCAGTGTTGAGCATTGCTTTTGCAATACGGCATCTAAAAGTACAAAATTTTGGTTGAGCTGGGAATGGGGAAAAGCCACAGGATCATCTCATCGCGTAATATGGCTGCTGCTTAACATATCAGCATTAACAATATTAAATTTCATAACAGGATTTTCTGGATTTGGCACTCGAGGGAAGAAAGCGTGGAAAGTGTTAAAATTATTGGAAAATATACACTCGACTAATACTGAATTATTTTATACCTTTATTCTTGATCTGTACCAACCGCAATTCAGTTAATTATCTTCATAATATTCCACAATTACACTAACATGGAATATGTCTCAATATTACTCTAATAAACAAACCATACTATATCTTCAGTACATAATATTTTCTGATAGTTATATCTTCAATCAATATCTAGTGATTTAATATTCCTACTCTTTATAGCCATCTTGTATAAACAAATCGATCAATATTTATTACAAATCGTGATTCCAAATATTCCACATCCATTTAGATTTCACTCAATCCATTAGAATCTATATTCATTACATGAACTGTTTACACCGTATATCTCCTAGCAATATAGTAATATGGGTATGTGTCATTATATCAAAACCTTGCAAGCCCGTGGCCTCATTCCATACCTACCAACAGATACCCAAATGTGACAGCAGCCTTCCTTTCTCTATCACATCCCTGTGCTGAAGTGGCGTATGAGCTGTTCAACCACATTCAGCGTTTCGTGATAGTTATGTATGACAGTGCATCTTCAGATACAGATGTAGATGTCGCCAGACGTCATCTCTTCACTCAGAAAATGAGAAGTCTGGAGAGTATTCCACCGACAAAGTATGCGTTACTACAGCATGTTAAAACAGTTGCTTATCAATCAGGACATATTTGGGGACAAGCATGTGTTAAAATATAGGATTTTCACTTACTAGTAAATTGGGGCTCGATGAAACGGGAAAGTGGATGGGAACCTAAGTCGATAACTTTGCCTTAAGCATCAGAAGGTTGCATCAAAAGTTTATTTTTCGAAGTTCAAATAAGAAATGTTCCAATCACTGTAAGTGCGTACCATATGAAATTCAGTGCACCTCATTATATAAATGTGAAGGTAATTGTGAAAATTAAGATGTATTTTAACAGTAACTTTGCTAACAAAAACAATAAAATTTGTCAACAGTGCTCACTGACATAAAGTAAGTTAACTTTCTTGATATGTGATCTTTTAAAAAATACCCATTACAGCACAAAACAATAACAAAATTATATTATTAATATATTATTAATTTTAACTGTGTAATACACATTCTAGCATCAACACGGTTAACAAGAACGAAAATAAATGAATGATCTTTCTTCTTAGTTATTTATTTCCCAAGTAGGTTTTTAATTTTCCGACAATAACTTGAGAACCACTCATCGTACAGGAATAAAATATACATCCCTATAATCATCTTGTTTTTATATATAATGAAAGTCATCACGCTAAAACTACTAGAAAAAAAGTTATTGCTGAATTTGTATCTTTCTTTCAGGTTTATTTCCCATGTTGTTTCAAAGTTTTCGGGCAATATCTCGGAAACTAACAATCAAAATACAACAAAATGCACATCCTTGTAATCATGAGAATATCAGGGTACTTTTTTTTTTATTTGGTCTAGGAATTAATTCGTGCGGGTGGACAAGAGATGGCGCAACGAACGGAGCGTCCCACAGTTCCGTGTATCCACACATGTGTTGCAAACTCCTGTCATCGCGTATCGTTCGTAGTATAGGGCAGTGGATTAAAGCGTCAACAACACCAGTTTGTAGTTAAGTGAACATGGCGCAATTTGTGCCTGATAAAGTGTTTTTGCGGGGTGTCGTGCTGCATTACTTTAACATGCAGAAAAGTGCGACTGAAAGTCATCGTATTTTGGTGGAAGTGTATGGTGACCATGCTCTAGCTGAGCGAACGTGTCAGAAGTGGTTTGCAAGGTTTAGAAGTGGTGATTTCGGCTTGGCAGACCAAGAGCGAGCTGGACAGCCAAAAAAATTTCAAGACGAAAAATTGACAGCATTGCTCGAGCAGGATTCGTGTCAAACGCAGGAACAACTTGCAGCAGCATTAGGCGTTGATCAAACAACAGTCTCCAAACGCTTGAAAGCCATGGGAATGATTCAAAAGATGTCACATTGGGTTCCACATGAATTGAAAGACAGAGACGTTGAAAGACGAAAAACCATTTGCGAATTGCTGCTTCAACGACAGAACAGAAAGGGGTTTCTGCATCGAATTATTACGGGTGATGAGAAGTGGATCCATTACGAGAACCCTAAACGAAAAAAGGCCTGGGTGAAACCAGGTGAACCAGGTCCATCACAACCAAAACGAGATATTCACTGTGCAAAGGTTATGCTGTGCATATGGTGGGATATGAAAAGTGTGGTGTACTATGAGCTGCTGCAACCGGGTGAAACTATGAATGGAGAACGTTATCGACGACAATTAATGCGTTTGAAGCAAGCTCTGGCCAGAACACGACCAGAATGGGAGAACAGACATGATAAACTTACTGTTCAACATGATAACGCTCGCCCACATGTCGCAAAACCGGTCAAAACCTATTTAGAAAATGTCGGATGGGAAGTTTTACCCCACCCGCCGTATTCATCAGACGTTGCTCCTTCGGACTACTACTTGTTCGATTGCATGAACAACGATTTGATTGGACAGCGGTTTACTTCTTCAGAAGATATCGAAACATGGGTCTCTGACTGGATCGCTTCCAAGGATGAGGACTTCTTTCGCCACGGAATCCGTACATTGCCTGACAGATGGGCGAAAGTGGTGGCTAGCGATGGACAATATTTTTCTTAAGGTATTTATGTATTTTGTGTTTGTACTACAGCTTCAATGTGTGCGTACCAACCGCACGAATTAATTCCTAGACCAAATATAATAGAAACCATCACGCTAAAACCAAAAAACTAGAAAGTTACTGTCAGTTTTCTAAATTCATATGCATGGCACAGGGCGGCCATTTTAAAATTGCCGCCAGAGGTCGTTACTGGGCATATATTTCTGGCTCCTTATCATATTAGTACTTAGTTTTATGTAAACTACCTTTCCAACAAGTTTCATGCTTTTATCACTAAAAGTACAATTCTTGCATTTATTGACTGAAATCTGCTGTACTAATTGTTATTATCGGTAACCTAAAAGGATGGGTGTGATCTCCTTGGTAAAATGACAGTATAGTAAAGACCGTATGGGTTAAAATATTATTACGGTTCTACTATTTTCTAATACATACTTTGATTTATTGGCGAAAAACACTGCAAATATATTCAGAAGACAAGCATCTATCTGTTAAAATACTACAATATCAATAAAAGCGCCTCAGCTCCAAACTCTAACTTTTTATTTCAAATCTTTGAGTTACGGTTATTTGTGATTTCATGTTTAACGAAGACAAATATTTTAAAGTATGTGTACTTTAAATAAATTATTTAAATACATCTTTTTCAAAAATTTTACCTTTTTTTAAAATTATTGTTCAAAACCTTTGTATGTATGTCTTCTCCAAAATCAATGCAAATGAATTGTGCTTCCATCTTTGTAGTTTTTTTTGAAACTATACGTTTGTGAACGTTTATATGTTTGTGGGCAATCTTTCGACAATGAGATCTCAAAAACTACAGGCTCCAGAAAGATGACGTTTTCACTGATCGATTGCAAATTTCATGTGGATTGTCCAGTTCTAATTGAATATTTTAAAAAATATGGCCACTATTTCTTTATTACATTTTTACGGGTACACTGGAAGTGTTGAAATTAAAAAAAAACCTCACACCCTACGCATTATACATTCCAACACCACACTGTTGTATACAGGGGTTCCATATGTCTCATGCGTTTGTTTCATGGCCAAATAATAATGAAAAAGGAAGGATAACTATTTCTCGAGTCGAAGATGAATCTTTATTTTTGGAGTGTTTTGCCCAATCAACACCATATACATGTCTAACTGACATTATAATTAATTGTGCATTTGCTTATTACATACTGCATGTAAGAAGAAAGGAAACATTGGTCATACATGAATTAGAAACTCCGACCGGAAGTAGGATCAAATCTTGCAAACGGTGCGAGATATTGGAAAACAATAATTGAAAAAAAATCTCCCCTTGTCTTTTTTTTTTTTTTTAATCAATACGTCTTTCACTTATGTCTGTAAAGGGACATGTACAGAAGTTGTGAGGAACGAGAAGGAGATTTATGCTGATGTGTGAATAATGCACTGGGTAGAGAAAGCAGGGTAAGCTAGTTTTATAACAAAAAATTCTACCATTAAAAATAGTTTTTATTGTAATAATCCCCAAAATAAGCAATATTGGTGAAAAAACAAAAATCAAAAAGTGTTACGTAACGAAGGGTGGAGGAGTTGGACCTTGCGTTACGAAGTGTGACAAGGGGAGGGAGGGGGTAAAAATTGGTCAAAAATAGCGTTACGTAATATGTGGATTCCCCCTTATTTCCACAATTCCTTTACTTTTCACTTGCATGTAATTACCATTCCGGAAGGCATGCCGTTGTGAAGAGATCCTGGTTCGATCCCTAGTATTATTGGAATAAAACAAAATAATGTGTGTACTTCTAAGGTGCCTAAAGTCTACAAAAAAAAAAAAAAAAAAAAAAAAAACGGATTGGTAGTTTTCTCCGTGTCTATTCTGTGAATCAATTATGTCTATATTCAATTTATCCTGAATTTCGTAAAGTTAATCAAGCTACAATCACTTTGTGGTAGCTTGATGCATGAATACGAAATACTGTATGATGAAATGGATATTTAAAATTAATGTCACTAGAGGGTAATGACAACCACACCAGATCAACTACTTCATATTATGGCTGTTGTTGATTTTGTTTTAATGTGGAAGTGACTTTGCAGCTCCTTTATAGTTTTTAACAGCTGTGGGAAAAGTAAATGCAATTCCTGAAGAAAGAAAGGAACTTCCTAGAATATTATAGACTCTCTAAGTGTAAGATTATTGAGAAGTACAAATATATAAGAAGGCCTTACCTTATTATACATGTAGATCGAACAAACTCGTCTTACTAGGCTTGCCAATACTGAGAAGTACCTTGGTGTCACTTTTGACCACTGTTGCCACACTTGGTACAATTGTACCGAATTCAGCCCTTTTTGTCATTCATCGGCCCGTTGGTACCACGCTGGCATTTTCAGCCCCTTTTGTGGAAAAGTTGGTACTATTCTACCCCATTCAGCACCATTTAACAAATACTTGTCACATTTTCAAAAGTGTCAGTAAGACTTCACATCTATTTCTTTTGATATCTTGCAGGGAAGTTTCTAGGACCCTGTACGACGGACCGCGGACACCCGTTAGTGACTTTGGATAACCAGCTTGGAATTCCCATCCGTCGTACTTGCACCGGTTTTACTTTTTTTTTCTTTCTTTTTACAAATGTCAGTTTACTTCCCTTATATGCCTCTTACATTCTATTATTCTCCTTTGGTCGTGCAATGAGCAAGAATAAGGAGTAATAATTTATATTTTAATATTTATTATAACTTGCTATTTACACACAAACTCGATGATTGATTTGTTTCTAGTTTTATATTTTTTCATACACTGAGAAAAAAAAAATTGTAGGTGGAGTACTTAAAAAGCTAGGTTACATGCGTAATTCCTGTAGGTTTTGGACAACGTACAGTAGACGTGTAACTGAAAACGTATGTTTTATAATACTTTCCGTAAGTATTCCATCTATACATACTTTTCATATGAAACAATATAGGCGGTCAGGATCTCACATACAAATGAACGTATATAACATATAGCTGAGGAATGTAACGTAAGTATATGCATGTGATATATGGAAAATTGTTAGATGTCAGGCACCCTTCAACGGCATGATGTAACTTCAAAGGGCAATGTGTATGTACCATATAGATAACGTATGCTTCATACTGATTTATGTAGTAAGCAAAAGGATTCCGAATGTTTGTACAATATAACGCTGTCCGGAGAATGGATTTTTCTCAGTGTATATAGCCATAATAGCTATTCGGTTTATGAGCTCCTTCGTGGCTAAGCGGTTATCATGCGCGCCTTTGGCGAGGAGACCCGGGTTGGATTCCCGGTGGGAGCTCATGTGGTTCGGATTCCACGTTAACCAGTAGGTCTACGTCTCATGTAGCCTGGCTGCTGGGCGGGACGTAAAACTCAAAAATCAATCAATCAACCTATTCGGTTACGGGTCACTTTGAAATAAAGGCGCGTTTGATTTCCTTACAATACATGCCGAAAATGATAACTGTTTTCCCTTTTAATTTGCGTCCTCTGTTAAAATTCCTACGTGCAATAAAAGTTCTATCTACTTCCACGGTTGTTCGGGTTACTCCTATTTGGATGTTTTTTAAAAAGAGTACTTCTTGATTTGGACTCTTGGAAGACGAGGGGGGGTGTTCTAGAACTTCACCTCTTTTAGTTTCGTGTTATAGAGCCATGTATTACACTGGTATAAAATAATGATTTCAGCCCTTTTTGTTCCAATTTGGTACTATTTTTCAGCCCGCTCCAGAGATAGGACTGTGGCAACACTGCTTTTGACTAACATCTCTCTTGGAACGCCCACTTTCCCCACTTACAAGCTAATATTCGCCGTTGGATTAGAACTAGCTCGGGAGAGTAATGCTTGCGGAAATAGAAACGAAATACACGATTCTGATTGGTTGGCATTACCCATTTCGACCACTAGGATCGCGAATGTTTTCAGCATTGGGGGGAATGGGTAAGACCGTTCCCATAATCTTTTTTTCAGCGATGTTCAAAATATTTTTGAAGTTTAAAAACAATGCTGTGGAGGATCAGGGGAGCAGAGTTATCTTCAAGTTGGGAGGTGGGTGGATTTGAAGCTTATTCTGGAGGGGGAAGACTCATGTTACAGTAGATGAATCTGATTTCTGAGGTGAATCTGTTGTATATTATATATCAGGCGACGTAGATGAAGTGGCAGTTGGACAGAAATAATTCCTTCCCAAAGAATACATTTCAAATCGGATTATTGGGGGGACAGACCCCTCCAGTTCCAAGATTGAGAGGGACATGTGGCACTCATCCCCTCCGGGATTTTCGCCAGTGTTTGCACGTAGCATTCATATAGCAGAAATCAAACGCTTGTTATGGTTGGCCCTCATTGTCACAGTTCATCGTGAGTTCTCATAGTGTTTGGAAGTGATTTTGCGCGCTCCGTGCAAGCATATCCTGAGTTTCACAATTCGGTTTTTTAATCTATTTCTTTTTCGTCCTGTGCTTAGGACTGTGTAATGGAGTTAATTATTGAAAATTGTGTCAAGTAGTACGACGTCATGAATACCATTCGACAAAACACGTTAAAATTTGAGTTTGACAAAAATTTTAGATAGTTACGACCGTCGCCGGCTGAAATACACATATAGTTAACATTTTTCCGATCTGATGAACAAAGTGATTGCAATTCAATTACACAACGAAGCCTTCTGTGTATATGTTAAACTGGATACAGCTCTGAATTTTGAACAAGCTTTACGTACCTTGTCAGACTCTGTTTCCTTCCGTCATTCGACTGGTGTTTCCTGTGTGGTGAATATTTTGGATGCTACTACTAAATATACTAAAGTCCGAATTTTTGAATTAGCGTGTGAGCTTTGTGATGATATAGTACTTGATACCTTAAGTGAATATGGTGAGGTTAAACAAATAGTACATGAAAAGTGGGGCATTTACTTAAAATGCCCTGTGTTGAATGGTGTTCGCGCCATTTATATAGAATAGGGGAAACATATACCTTCTAAACCCCACTTCATGGGTTATAAGGCTTCAATTGTGTATCCTGGAGAGCTTCATACCTGTTTTCGATGTTTAAATACGGACCATCTAGTTTCCCATTGCAAGGTCCCACCTCGTTAGTTACCTTGTCCTCAACAGAAACAGGACGACCGTCGTATGACAGCTTTATCTACTGGTAATCTCCCGAAAACCGCGCACTACTCGTTAAACTCACTGTCTCCTTCTCTACGGCCTAATGTTTCCACGAGTGTTCGTGATATGTCTCGATCCCCCCTCTCTTGGTGCATGATCCTACAGAATTTCCTACATTATGTCATGGTGTCATAACTGAACCTGAGCCAATTACTACGGCCCTACAAGATTGTGTTGACCCGCTTCAGTGGCCTTCGACCAACTCAGTGCTACATACTCCC
The DNA here is from genome assembly GCF_964235325.1 of Thermobia domestica. Lineage (NCBI taxonomy): Eukaryota > Metazoa > Arthropoda > Insecta > Zygentoma > Lepismatidae > Thermobia > Thermobia domestica. The sequence goes on from NW_027656702.1 coordinate 63,447, forward strand.
CCGCCCAATCTGGCAACGTCGCAGGATGATGTACCATTGTCTACTTCTCATGTTCAGCTTACTAACAAATCAGCCACAACTACTGAAACTACATCTGCATCCGCTTTGCCCTTTACTAATTCTCATTGAAATCAACTACGGCGATCGTTACGTAAAAAACGAAAAGTGCTCTCAAATAAAACAGACAGTGTTAACCAAACAATCCAAGATAGTGTGAGTGACCCGAAACACATAGCAGCGGTTGTGACCTTGACTTTGACATGGTTTGTAACAACTTCTCTGCTTCAGTCGAGTCTCGTGAGCAGGGTGGTGATACAGAACCTAGTGCTTCGTAACTTATTGTGTATAGCTTCTTGTCAGCAACGTTCACGTGCCTTCGGTTTCTTATGCCATATGCATTATTTTCTACTTTTCCTGCAGTGCAGTGCTTTACCGGACTGTTTTTATTTATGTTCTTTTTATTTTTATTTCCTTTTAAACTTCAGAAAGATTGGTGGAGATTGTGTTCCAGATGGATGCACTATTTCTCCACTCCCTCCTCTGTAGTAAGGTGTATTCTTGCACATTATCCTCTGTGAATAATAATGAGATTAAATAAAATAAAATATTTTGTGTCGAAGTATCATACGCAGTGTGGTGGAAATGGGAACATGATTACCACACGGAATTACGTCTGGTGGTTATGGTTGAGCTCCCGAAACTTTACAATGCTACCTAAACAAGAGTTGGGTCATTTCACTTGTGTGTGATAACAAGCGTTGCAATTTCTGTTTCAGAATATGCCACACAATTTGGTAATTAAGCCCTATTTTTGGTAATTTCTCCCTGGCAGTCCAAGGCGGGGTCAATTTCAAGGAGACCTTGATCTAACTGCATATGTATCTCCATATGACGGACGAATGACCACTATGGGTACAATGTGCCAATTATTCCTGGTTGAACGAAACGCCTTGATCCATAATAGAACTGTTCGATAAGATGACGCTTTGTTCCCAAATGGTTTCTGCAACCTGACATAACACTGATATACATTTTTACAATGAACTTCACTCACGCGCAGCACTGCAACTACTCGCTTTATCAACTGCTTTGGCACTTCACACCTCGAAAAGTTGGCCCCCCACTTTCAAGTTTCGACTCAAAATCGAAGCCAATCGTTTGTTTTTCGTTTGTTATTGATTGTTTTAAAGAAGAAATAGTTTGTTTCGAAAATCGTACAGTCATATTTACAAAATTAAGTTGGGGCCCAGCGTAAAGTTGCCCCTCCCCCATTTTCAAGTTTCGACTCGAAATCGAAGCAAATCGATTGCTTTTCGTTTCTCATTGATTGTTTTGAAGAAAAAATAGTTTGTATTGAAAATCGTACCGACATATTTACAAAATAAATTTGGGGGCCAGCGTGAAGTTGCCCCCATTTTCAACTTTCGGCTGGAAGTCGAAGCCAACCGTTTGCTATTGATTGTTTTGAAGACAAAATCGTTTATTTCTAAAAAAGGTATGGACATATACAGAAAAAAGCGTAAGGGCCGGCATGAAGTTGGCCCCCACTTTCAAGTTTCGACTGGAAACCGAAGCCAATCGTTTGCTTTTCGTTTGTTATTGATTGCTTTGAAGAAAAAGTCGTTTGTTTCGAAAAACGTACGAACATATACACAAAATAAGGTTTAAAGCCCGACGAAATTGGCAAACCCCACTTTCAAGTTTCGACTCGAAATCTAAGCCAATCGTTTGTTTTTCGTTTGTTATTGTTTCTTTTGAAGTAAAAATAGTTTGATTTTTGTTTGCTATTGTTTGTTTTAAAGAAAAATACGTTTGTTTTGAAAATCGTACGGACATATTCACAAAATAAGGTTGAAAGCCCGCGTGAAGTTGGCAACCCCACTTTCAAGTTTCGACTCGAAATCAAAGCCAATCGTTTGTTTTTGTTTGTTATTGCTTGTTTTGAAGTAAAAATAGTTTGTTTTTTGTTACTATTTGTTGTGAAGGAAAATAAGTTTGTTTCAAAAATCGTACGGACATATTAATAAAATAAAGTTGGAGGCCAGCGTGAAGTTGGCCCCCTACTTTCAACTTTCGACTCGAAACGCAATTCAATCGTTTGCCTTTGTTTGTTATTGTTTGTTTTGAAGCAAAAAGGTTTGATTTTTTGTTTGTTATTGTTTGTTTTGAAGAAAAATACGTTTGTTTCGAAAAACGTACGAACATATACACAACCTAAGGTTGAGGCCCAGCGTGGATTTGTACCTCACACTTTCAAATTTTGACTCGAAAGCGAAGCTAATCATTTATTTTTGATTTGTTATTGATTCTTTTGAAGAGAAAATCGTTTGTTTCTCAAAACGTGCGGACATATTCACAAAGTAAAGTTGTGGGCCAGCGTGAAGTTTGCCTCCCATTTTCAAGTCTCGACAGGAAACCGAAGCCAATCGTTTGTTTTTCGTTTGTTATTGATTGTTTTTGAAGAAGATATCGTTTGTTTCGAACAAGGTACGAAAATATACACAAAATAAGATTGAGGGCCAGCGTGAAGTTGGCCCCCACAACTTTATTTTGTGAATATTCCCATACATTTTTCGAAACAAACGATTTTTTCTTCAAAACAATGAATAACAAACGGAAAACAAATGATTGGCTTCGGTTTCAATGGGGGGCCAGTGTGTAGTTGGCCCCTCCAAGTTTATTTTGTGAATATGTCTCTATGTTTTTCTAAACAAATTATTTTCTCTTCAAAGCAATCAATACCAAACGAAAAACAAACGATTGGCTTCGTTTTCGAGTCGAAATTTCAAACTAGGGAGTCCAGCGTGAGGTTGCACACCCCCAAAGTTTATTTTGTGAAAATCTCCGTAACTCTTTCTAAACAAACAATTTTTCTTCTTCAAAACAATTAATAACCAAAATCAAATGATTGGCGTCGGTTTCGAGTCGAAATTTGAAAGTAGGGGGAGGCCAACTTCACATACATGTATGGAATGGTTCCAAGGATAGCCTGGACTATTTATTAAGGCGTTGCACTGACTTCATGGGATTTTCAGGGAGTATACCAGACTCAGATGTTGTTGATAGATGAAAAATAACATTTAATATTGTTTCTCTATCTGGAACATTATTCATATTAAATCACTGTCAAATATTTATATCAAATACTCTAAACCATATCGTACGATGCTGATCTCTTTTCTAGATAAACATTTCTCTAAATATTGAACCCCAAATCAATGTTTGCACCACTTCTGGTTAATATAAATACACTAGCAAGCAATTAGTATAGGAAGCAATTAGCTGGAACTGATATTTTCTGCCTCTTGACGAACTTTTTTATAGCCAGTTTTGGAGGCGTAGTCTGGTCCAATTCGTGCTTCTTTGTGTGTGTGTGTGTGTGTGTATGTTTAATTATTATTATATTTCTTCGGAAACGGCATCCGTCGGCAGCTTGGTGTTTTTTTATGTAGAAACACGTGATGTTATGTGTAAATATGAAGCGATATTGCAATATAGTTATTTGTCATATTCACCAGATTATGGCTTATGATAATGACCCCAATCTGATTACATGTAGGTTTTCTTTTCTATGCATATTTATTCGTAATTCCTTAATATTGATACCAATTCATTTAGTTTACTGCTTTCTATCCTCCAGACGAGGTTAGTATAGAAATAACTGGATTATTTAAATATTAAAGACCATCTGAAGCTGTTGGTTGAATTACTGTCCCTTTTTAGCACCGATGCTATATGAGACATGCACCAACAGCTTAGCATGATATCCCATCTCACACCAGGAATTTCTCTCTCTCGACACTCTTCCTTCGAAGACGCTTACAGAAAAGAGTTCTACCATCTGTAGTAAGAACGGTGTAAACTGTTTCAGCACCTAATATGTGGCGGAACCTTCTGAATTGAAGATAAAACGATAGTAGCTAAGCAATATGTTTCTATCTTCCTTTATAGCTTTCTCTTGCTATGTGTTCCTTATTCATTATTTCATTCCTCAAGAGATTTGTTTATGAGTACACTTCGTTTTTGATCGTTTCTCTGCAAAAACAATGAACAAACGAAAAGTCTTTGATAAAGTTGTTTTAATTAAAACTTGAGGAAACCTTGTCTATCTATATTCAGAAGCTGTTCGTAGTATATTCTGTATCGTCTTGGGATCGTTTCGATATCACGAAATAGACAAATCGGGAAAAATAAATACAATCACCATTAGCATCAATACCACGACATCCTGTGCTGTCAGATGGAGAACTTTGCTTCTCAGAATTCATCCTGATATTTTATTGAACTTTGTTGAAAGTTATTTTAATGAACTTTGTTTTCACAGTGGCAGACAGATCTCAGGAAGATTGGATTCTTTTGTTAATATGGTTGCATGGAGCGTAGTTTGACGTTCCTTGTTTTCCTCGTAAAATCTGC
>NW_027656703.1:0-67701 GCF_964235325.1 Thermobia domestica
TGGCACACCGGTATGCATTAATTGATATTCAGTGCGCTTTGATGTGTAAAACAGGTCTTGTTGCACAGTTATTTCTGCGTTATTGGTTAGAACAAAACAAAGATAAAATTAATGGAAATAGGTTTGAAATATATAATCAATTAATCTACTACAGCATCTGCACCTCATAAGGTTATTTGAACGCATAATATTAAACACTACCTGGTTCTTTTTGCTTCAATTGTGTCATTAAAATATTATCTCAAGTAGCAAATTAAATTTGTAGTAAGTTTGCACCAAGATTATCAATACATGTAAGATAGCTTGCGGCAAGTTTTCATAAGCAAACCACTAAATTTCCATCAAACTTACGGGAAGTCATTTGTTGCTGAGAAACACTTATTTCAAGCTTGATAAATCCCTATTATATGAGTTGACAAGTTAATGCCGAACAAGCAAAAGATAATGTTATTAGAGTACAGATAACTATCTGAAAGAAAACTGAGTCTTAAATTGTTGGACTGATCCTTTATATCCTTGTTGGACTGATCCACTTCGGACTACGCTTACAAAATCTTAGACTATTCATCTCTGTTGCGTGGGATAGCTGTTGGATCCCAGCTACCGCGAAGTGGGCTTTGTGGTAGAAGAACATCATTTGCGTAAGTTTTCTGGAGATTCTCCAGTTTCTTCCCACTTTCTTCATTTCATCACTTCATTTATCATTGTCATGATCGTCTCCCGTGACATCGAGGGAGTAACGGTGGCTCAGTGGTACAACTCTTACCTCTAGTGCATAGGTTCCCAGCTTCGATTCCCATGCAAGTAAGTTCGATCCTAGGTGGACAACATCGTTTCATGGGTTTTCTTGCGATACTCCAGTTTCCTATCATATTCTCGTTCCCCAGTTATTCCATTTTATTTCAGAGCTCCTTTTTCCGTGACTAAACGATTAGTGTACGCGCCTTTGGTGTGGGAGAGCCGGATTCGATTCCCAGCAGGAGCTCATGGGGTTCGGATTCCACATTAATAAGTAGATCCAATCTCATATAGCCTCGTTGCTGAGAGGGACGTTAAACTAAAAATCAACTCAATTCAACTCCATCATCATTCACCTGCCTTAGTCATAGTCTGCTTTATCCTAAAGGGCATAAGAGAGAATCATAAAGGGCATCCTAAGGGGCATATCCTAAAGGGCATATCCTGGGAATTTAAACCGAAAAATTTAATTTTTGGCATCGAAGCACAGTCGGACTTTAAACCCAAAATAACTTCCACAAAACAAATAAAAAAAATGTAAGTTAGCAAATAATGCCAATTGTATGTTGAAAAAACATTTCGAAACAATAAGAAAAAAAAAACGAAATACCATAACATAGGGATGGCCGCACCACAAAATTATTTACTATGGATTTCAGTATTTAAACGGAATGATAATTCAAATTTAATATATATTTTTTTAAAGAAAATAATATTAATCTAACAGTATGAATCTGTAATCAAAATACTATAAGAATACTGCTTGCTTAGCGCCTCTTTGTTTGTGAGGTGATACATACGCTGGATGTATGTGTAAAAGTACAAAAAGGAAAAATATAATGCTCATGGAAATTTAGAAACCACAAACACGCGACACTGTCCCTTTAATAAACTGTCTTTTTTCAAATATATATATATATATATATATATATATATATATATATATATAAAGAGAGAGAGAGAGAGAGAAAGAAAGATACATTATATATACTGCTGTTAATTTCAAGCGGGCTTTAAATGAATTTTGCACACATTTATCTTGAGACGGGTGTATGTTAACATAAAATAATGTGCTTTAAATTCCTGTAGCAAAGTGCTTTGTTAGAGAAGTGTCACACGCAATGAAGATGTATTCTCCGGAACGAGAATTTCCGATAACACTCTAAATCCATTACTCTAAATGTCCTTCTCTTTGAGATGACACTTTCTCAGCAGCATTCACAATCTTCCAGTGTACGATATGTACGTACTTCGTAGATAAAAGTTTTAAGTTATCATACTTACCAAAAGAAAGAACTCATTTCTCCTCTTGATTCATTCTTATACATAAGAAGATGAAAGAAAGAAAAAAAATACTCGGAACAATAAAATTTCAAAGTCAGATTGTGACGGAAAGTGATATAACATCGTTTTAGTAGTTACGTTGTTTTAAAATTAGACTTGGAAGACTGAAGGATTTTTTTTTTCTGTAAGTTGATTTAATATTTTCTTTCTTACATGTTTCATTTTTCTACAAGAGTTGTCTCCTAACAACTGAGAAAATCGGTATCGACATTTGGAGACACTGGTTTCAACTTTTGACACATTTGGTAACGTGCATACCAACCATTGTAGTACCGTTTACAACAACAGAGGGCATGTATTTATATACACTGAGGAAGAAACGTATGTGGTATATGCAAAAACGTACGTTACATGTATAAATCCCGTAATTTTTGGACTTAACATACAGTAAACGTATGGTTTGGGTACAAAACCTCGCGGCCAGAACCTCGCGGCGACAACCTCGCGGACCAAAACCTCGCCTGGCCAAAACATCGCCTCCCAAAACCTCGCGGACCAAAATCTCGCCAGGCCGAAACCTCGCCTGGCCAAAACCTCGCCGCCCAAAACCTCGCGGGACAAAATCTCGCCGGGCCAAAACCCCGCCTGGCCAAAACCTCGCCGCCCAAAACGTCGCGGGCCAAAATCTCGCGGGGCCAAAACCTCGCCTGGCCAAAACCTCGCCACCCAAAACGTCGCGGGCCAAAATCTCGCCGGGCCAAAACCTCGCGCCCCAAAATATCGCCATACCCAAAATCTCGCCTGACCAAAATGTAAATGTTCCAACAGATGATAAGGATGACGGTATAAAAGACGCTGTTTCAGAAGAAGTATCACGGGTATTTGACCAAGTCTCGCGATACCATATGAAAATTCTATTTCTGTATTAGAGGATTTCAATGTGAAGGTAGGGCGACAGGATGTTTTTAAACTGGTTATAGGGAAAGAAAGTCTGCATAAGGAAAGTAATGACAATTAACGAGGTTAGTTTCGTGAACTTTGGAACATCCACAAACTTAAAATTTTAACAAAAATCTAATAATATTTATGAAAATATGAAACAAAATATGAGTTTTCACGACGACCCTTGATTATGTCCTATAGGTTAAATGAGACGTAGATGACCAGGATGAAGGAAATGATCGAATAAAGAAAGTGGGAGAAAATGGGAATAACCCGAGAAAGCCCACGCACACGATGTTTTGTATATTATTATTATTATTATTATTATTATTATTATTATTATTATTATTATTATTATTATTATTATTATTATTATTTATAATGGGGAATTGCATATTAGGAAACACATTGGATAAATTTTAAAGAAAAGTTTCATTCGCGGCGAGGTTTTGGCACGGCGAGATTTTGGGCGGCGAGGTTTTGGCCCGGCGAGATTTTGTCCCGCGAGGTTTTGGGCGGCGAGGTTTTGGCCACGCGAGGTTTTGGGCGGCGAGGTTTTGGCCACGCGAGGTTTTGGCCCGGCGAGATTTTGTCCCGCGAGGTTTTGGGCGGCGAGGTTTTGGCCACGCGAGGTTTTGGCCCGGCGAGATTTTGTCCCGCGAGGTTGTGGGCGGCGAGGTTTTGGCCACGCGAGGTTATGGCCCGACGAGATTTTGTCCCGCGAGGTTTTGGCCGACGAGATTTTGGGCGGCGATGTTTCGGCCGCGAGATTTTGTCCGTATACCTAAACGTATAAATGAAAAATTATATTTTATACGTACGTACTTTCTGTAAGTGTTCTGAATAAACGCACATTCCGTACGAACAAAACAACTGTATATAGACGGTCAGGATTCCACATACAGATAGACGTATGTAACATAGCTGACGTCTGTAACTCACATATATGTATGTAATATAAGAAAGGCTGTTAGATGCCAGACATCCTGCAACAGTATGATGTAACAGTTAAGTGGGGAAAAGGACAGTACATATGTAGCATATGGATAATGTACGTTCCGTATTGATTACCGTAGTAAAAATAAGGATTCTGTACATTTGTACAATATACCACTATTCGGATAATCGATTCTTCTCAGTATAGCACTTGTCCTAATTGCTAGCAAATTTTAATGAGTGTTATCTTCTGTATCCATAGAACTATTTTGGATTTGTTGTTTGCGTGTAAAATAGATACGAAAGAAGAGCAAAGGGGTGTCAATATGCTCTATTGCTGACTGAAGAAACTTGTAGGATAAACTTTCCAATTATTTACAAGGACCTGCACACCAATGAAGAAAAAATATTTGGCCTACGGCAAACAAAGGCAAAAATGATTCGCCAATCAAAATCAGCTGGAAAAACCGTGTTGATTGCATTCTTTAGCTGGCGAGGTCTGATCTATCAACATACTGTTTCCTCAAATCTCGAATAAAAAATGTTAATTACTTCTGAACAGTGTTGCGGACATCAACGAAACATGCAGCATGAAAATGATTGGCATGTCGTACATAGAAACCAACTAGGTGTTATACCACAATAATCCTAATCCACATATGAGGCCAATATAGTTATTTCTTACTCACAGGAACTGAGTTCCATAATCTTCATATAGCTCACAATATTCTCTCCATAGATATATTCTTAGGTTATTTTCCAATTTAGAAAAGTACTTAACGCAGACCAAAATTTAAGGCTGATAAACAAGTCATAACAACTTGTGAGGGAATTTTAATCAACATTCCCAGAAGAAGATTTTCAGAAGATGTTTCGTGAGTGACAGAAACACTGGGACACCTGCTTTCTATTGAATGGACATTACTTCCAGAACGATGATCACTTGGTTTATGACTATGTATTTACGTATTGTACTTGGTATATGTACTTGGTTTATATACGTATTGTTTGTATATATATATATGTACGTATTGTTTTTCTTTCAACCTTTCTTCAGTTGTTCTCGGACACCCTTTTTACTTTTATAATATGTAATACAATTGCAAAGATAAAATCTCAGAATCCTATTGCCTTCGAGAAATGGGATATCTTAGACACCAACACGTGTTTTCTTCATGACATATTGTTTGGGGAATTGGTATCTAGCTGTGAAGAAGCATTTCAGAACTCGCTCGCTGTTATCGAAACTATGTCTTTCGTTGTTGATAAATTTCTAATCTAATTAAGTTCATGCCAGAGTTGTGACATATAGTCTGTTTCAGGATTCCAATTTGTACAACTAGCTCTTATCATCAGTAAAAACAGATGATTAGAAAGGACATGATGAACTGTATAACCAAGCAAGAAACTGACAAGGTAAGTCCGACTTCAGTATAGCATTACCATAATCTAAATATGTATTCTGTCATTATTGGCAGATTACTTGCTAGAAATCGTAAGCTTCCATTCTCAACAGTCTTCCGCTTACTTCTTCATATTCACGTACGGTTTTTCTATTTTAATATCTTCTATCAAGTGTAGTCCTTTTAGCACTTCCCTCTCTTTTCTGTCTCCATACCCTCTAGCACGTCCCTCATGCTACAAATTCTTCTCAGCCAGTGTTCCATGCAGTTTCTCTTCCTCTTTCTAATTAAATTTAAAATTGTTTTTTTTTCTCTTCCATCATTTCTAACCCTTCCCATTCATTTTCCACTCGAACCAGTTAATTCTTTGGATTCTTCTCCACACTCATATTTCGAAAACTTCCATTTGTTTTTAATCATTTCTATGAAATGTTCATGTTTCTACCTCATACAACACAATACTCTATACGAAGCATTTTATGAGTCTTTTTCTCAATTTTTCATTCAAAAACTAACAAAATATACAGTACTTTTCTTCCTCCTAGCGGCTTTTTTGACCACTCCTTTCTTTGCTTTCATTTCACGTTCGCTCTTCATATCATTACTAATACTGCTAGCCAGGTATTAAAAACTGGTCACATATTCTATTTTCCTCTCCTACTTTTACATTTGACTCTGACCGCATCGTTCCAATCAACATAGATTTTGTCTTTTTAACATTTATTTTCATCCCATATTTTCCTCAACCCATACAGCCCTTCCTCAAGTTTTCTTAAATATTATTGATTATCTTTCCTGGTTCCGCAAAAAAACTGCAATATCATTCGCAAAACTATTCGCCCATTGTTCTAAAACCTACCGAAATACAGTCTTCATCATATAGGATCCTTTTCACTGTCTCTTCTAGATATATATTAAATAATGTTGGCGGAAAATAACATACCTGTCGGACTCTCCTTCTAATTGCTCTCTCCTCTGGTTATTTTATCTCCTATTCTAACCCACACTTGTTGGTTGTCCTGTATGAGTTTTCGATCATTCCATTCCAACCCAACTTTCTTTAGAACTCCCAACACCCGACTCCAGTTTACGTGGCCAAAATCCTTTTCTAATTTAATAAATACAATATACACACTACTTTCACACAGTTACTAGAAATGACAAGTTTTACAAAATTACCCAATTATAACATGTGAAGGATCATCGGGCATTGAAATAATAACCCCTTCAAATTGACGTTGTTTCTGGCTGACTCAGTCGCTGACGTAAATGTTTAAAATGTTTCTGACTTGCTAGAAATACGAAATTTACCACATGATACCATACGGGGTATCATGTGTATATCCAGAAAATTCCAATATTTCGAATATCACAGCTAAGAGAACTAAACAGCGCCATCAACCCTCCAGACTACTCCTTATAAAGATCGAAATTATCAATCTCAACAAGACATAAATACTGATTATAACTATAATAATGTCAGCAAAGCCAAATTTCAGACAATTACCAGCTGTTCTGTATTAAGAGTGGAGTGATTGTTCCATGCCCTATTGCCCTTACAATTAAGGGGGAGCGAAGATTTAAAAAAAAAAAAACATTCAAATTCCGTGAATATCTTGTCCATTGCAAAGCCCACATAGTACGAACCAGGATTCAGACAAGGAACCCAGACGGGAGAAGTGAGTGGTTTATCACTGACGTGAGTTCCCATAACCCATCTGCTTACAAGTGATGAAGGGTTGATGGGAGGTTGCGATATGAACCCATCGAAACTGCATTTTTCGTGTAAATCGTGAAGTGATCGAAATGGTCACTTTTAAGACATCACTGTTGACTAATAGAAAAATTGAACAACTGTTGAATATCATTACCTTCTCTTTTCCCAGATTCTTTCCTTAAAAGAATTATGTTCACGACGGATCCAGAAATACAAAAGTATGCACATTGAAATGGTAGTATTCACATATCCAGAAAATTACCAAAATTTCAGCGTACCACTGCTAGGGGCTGAAAGAGCGCCATCCGTCTCCCATAATATTCCTTAAGAAGAGTTGAAATAAAAAGAAAAGGTAGAATTAATTTCGGCAAAAATTATTTCTGCCTTGAAGTGAACCCAATATTCTTCCAAGCAATATATTAAAAATATACATAAGTATGGTCATATGAAATATATTTTTCATTTGTCATCATGAAGAAATGGCGACAAAATTTGAAAAAGTTTTTACAAATAACAATGTTGGGTATCAAATTGCAGGGAATTAAATGTTGAATGAGAATGTGGCGTTGGTTGTTTGGAATCCCATTTATTTTCTTAGCCTATTTAGTTTAAAGAATGCTGAAGTAGGCTAAATGGATTACAGAAACCACTCAAACTAAGTCTACAAAACGTTCTGATATCCCAAACCAAAACATTCCGTGTCAAATAGAAGCAAAGCTCCTAAGGAATACAAAAAATAAAACTATCAATATAGCCAAACTCTTCAGTAGAGGTTATATATGATATCGATTCTGTCAAGTTCTTGAAATATTTTTTTTTTCACTCTGAAAGTATTTGAAAAACTTAGCCAACTAATTACGTTATCCATACAGCCAATTTCTTTACCGAAGGTAAGTTATTATATCGATTCTGTCAAGTTCTTGAAGTAAATTTTGTCATTCATTTTGCCTGAAAACTTGACTGGTTTATTACAATTGATCATAACTTACAATCGCTGAACAATTTGCCTGTATTGATAACGTAACTAGTTAGCCAACTTCTTCAAATATTTTCAGAATGATGAAAATTATTTCAAGAACTTGCTAGAGTTGAAATCATAACTTACCTTGCCTGAGGAGTTTGAAGAGGCCATATTGATAACATTACATTTTTTGTACTCCTTCGTATCTTAACTTCTTTTCTTTTCATTTTTCTTTTCTTTTTTCTTTTTTTGACAGCGCTTTGGATTAGTGTATTCTCTTTCTCTTCTGCTGGTTGAGCCAAGGTTCACAATAACTAGTGAATTCTGTCTACGGAAATTGACCAGTCCGTCTCCCCTTTCATTTCTTTCACCTAAACCATATTTGCTTACGACACTACTATTTCTCTTCCACAACTGCATTGAAATCTTTTAATAAAATTACGCATGTACCCCTCTTCTCCCTAGAATTCCCCATACCATTAAGGCAGACCTTTTCATTACCTGAGTAAAACATTCTATATCTTTCGCTTCTTAACTAATTTTACCTTCACATCTAACTTCAGAAACTCCTACAAGTCAAGGCTATTTTGTTTCATTTATTCTTCATGATTTTCTAGTTCTCCTCCCAGTACGCACGTTCCGTGTGTCTATCTCTAGCGAAAGTAAACTGGCTTGCGTATTATTCTTGAAACAGTAGGGACCAAGACTGGGATACTACATGCCTCAGAAGATAGAAGTTTAGTCTTTGTATCTTTAGAAGAAAGTATTGAGGATTTTTATTTCCATGCTTTTATATATAGGTTCTCAAGAGATCTTTCTCACGCAAGAAAAGTTCAACAACAAGAACAGAAATCTCTGGGATTATGAAAACCCATATTTAGTATACATTAGGGCTTACTAGCAGCTCTTGTATGAGAAATATCGAATCAATTGGGTGATTCTGAGACAAGTCATTTTATCACTACGGCTGAACGGACAAAGTTATCAAGATGTATACATCACAAAAACATGTATACTTAATATACACATAACAAAGATAAAAATTTCACTGAAATTGTTTTTCTGTGATAACAAACCCTAGATGTTCGAGTATTTCTCGGACACCCTGTATAAAGAAATGATAATCTATTGCTGTTCCAGATCAATTTCCCGAATTCCGAATTCTCTATTTCTCAATGATTCTGATGTGGTATCATGTACCGAGAACACAAAAATAGCACTAGAATATCATCGTATCTAATAGTTTAGAATGTACACCTTCTTCGTAAGAAATCCGAGTTTCTTTTCAGTGTTTGAGCTCGTTTAATGGGAGCGTGGGCAAATTAAACTGTACGTGCTTGCCTAACATAGCCTTACTGATGAAAAACATTAAACTCTAATCATACCAACAAGAAAGAAACTTACCACACAGTACTTATGATCAAATTCACCAGATATTTAATATACTGTACATAGAATAAAGTTTTACGCTGTCCTGAGTGTAATAAGGGTTAGCGCCAGGCCCATATTCAAGAGAGTCTAGGGGGGCCGGCCCCCTAAAATTTTGCTACCCTCGAAAATTTTCACGGTAGTCTTGCAAATGAACTATAATATGGTTGGACTATAGTATGGATAACTTCAGCCGGCCCCCCTACATTATTGGACTGGTTACCGGCCTGATTAGCGCAGATATCTAGATTATGTTCTACCCTCTTCACTGGTCCTGGTTAGCACGTGCATCTTTGGAGCTCAAGTTTCCAGATTCGATTCTTTGTTTCGTAGCTAGAGATTTCGGTGCCCGTTGCGAAGTAAGATTCGGTGCCTCCTCTACACTCTTTACCAAGCTTTTCCTTCCTCCTTTTTTTATTCAAATAAGAGACACATCTTTCGTTGTTATGCTACGTTGATTTTTTTATCAAGTTGCTTGGACAGATTATTGTAACAACCAAACGCGATCATTATGTGTGAGAGGTGTTTTCAAAGAGCTTATTTTAAACGTCTTGTTAAATTTGACAAAACTACCTTCCTAGTTTGTATAGAAATCCACTTAGAGAACAGTTGTGGAAATTTACAAGTATTTATATGTTTCACACTATTTATAAGAAATGAAATTTTAATAGGTCTACATTAGAAACTATGTCTTTTTAAAATGTTCGAAATTAATTAATTTCCAGTAATAATTTTAAATTTTTGAAATTTTCTTCTGCGTGTGACGACACAAATGGAATTTCAATTTTGATTTTTTTACGGTAAAAATATTTTGTAAAAATGTAACTGAATTTCAGAAGGAGCCTTCTTTGTGTATTTGGTAATATTGGTTGATCAAAGTGAAGAGTACGGTATATTTAATGTTTGTACTTAAAATCCAAAATATAGTTTGGCTACTACATGTGTCTTAAATTATGGAAATTACTTAATTTCTCAATGAATGGAAATTCCGAATTTAAGGTTAGGGACAGTCCACGTATTTTGGACCAATTTTTACCCCTCCCTCCCGTTTGTCGCAATTTGTAACGCATGGTGGAACTCATCACCTTTTGTTACATAACACTTTTTGATTTTTGTTTTTTACATCAATTTTGCTTATTTTGTGGATTATCATAAAAAAAGCTACCGTATTTTTAATGGTACAACTTTTTATTACAAAATGCTTTTAATCTGAATATATTTGTAGTGTTTTTCGCCAACAAATCAAAATATTAGAAAATGGTAGTACCGTAATAATATTTGAACCCCATAAGATTGTTTAATTAACCAGTTTTAATTCTTCGAAATTTGCATCCTGTCGCTTTAGTAATAGTAAAAATGGAACATATTACTTATATTACTTAATTTATCCCAGCGAAATCTGGGAGCGTCTTAAATTCGAATAATTATCGAGAAATTATTAATTAAAGATATTATTAAAGTGTTATTAAAACTATCTTGCTACGTACGGTTTTGCTAGTTTATATTAACATAGATGGAACCACTCTAATAACAACAGAAGACAAACAAACTTACCACAATAGGAAGCACAAAGACATGCTAACCATAAATGAAAACCTTTTGAACCGTAAACAGATGTATGTGGAACTGTCATTAACTCTTTGATTGGCGAGCATTAGGTATACCATTAAAATGTTTAGTTTGCTTTTATAGTTGTACCATATCAGTCTGATCATACTTTCGTAATTTTTAAAGTATTTTTGTACTTTGGTTACAAAATACAGTGTTTATTTCAAAGCAACATTGACATAAAATAGGCCTTATATGTAGTTACTGAGCAGCATTGCCCTATTATGGTAAAATATCATAAGAATACTCTCAGTGATCAGCAGCAATTTCGTTGAAATAGAGCAAGAAACCACAAATAAAAAATAAATAAATAAATAAAAAGGAATTTTCGCGGAACGAAGAAGATAAAGCTTCTACAATACTAAATTTGACTGTCCCCTGTTGACAAAGAGTAGAAGTGCCTAAAGAAGCGACCCGCAAATCATGTATATGAATATTGTATGAAAGCAATAATGCCAATTAAATGAACACTGAAGTTATAATTCGTGCGGATAACGCAATAGAATGCGATGTTGCTTGAGAGCAACACTGCCCAATAAAGATATAAAGATGAACACCTTGCTTGTATCAGAGAATCACGAGAAGCTATTAAACCAATTAAAATACTCGAACCTGTCGTCCAAAAGAGGAAGAATTCAAACCTCAGGTAGAACTCCAACCATAATATCAATATAAGTTTCAATAAAGCTCCAGAATATTTGTTCATACTATTAGTGATAATATTGACTTACAGCCTCAGTACACGATATATATATATACCTGAATCTTGAAGAAAAGTCATATACCACATTTATTCCGAAAATTAGTAAAAATCACACCAAATCAAGTAGGTACAGAACATTCTCTTTAACTTCAGTTAACTCAAGAATTATGGAGAAATTACTTGTAAATAGATTACATAAATACTTCAATGAGACGAAGCAAATCACACTGAATCACGTGGGATTAAAATTACAACTTTGCACAACTTTGCACTTTGTATAAATAATGATTTTTTTTTTTTAAAAAAAAAGGCTTGCTCATGATGGCATAATCACTAAATTATATCAACAAAAGTTATCTACAACTATAATACGGTGGATACGCAATATCTTTTGTTCAAGGCACGTGCAGATCAAAATTAACCAATAACTTTCATATGAAATTAACTTGAGACAGAAGTTGCACAAGGAATTACTGATATTCTTCTAC
This sequence comes from Thermobia domestica, assembly GCF_964235325.1. Lineage (NCBI taxonomy): Eukaryota > Metazoa > Arthropoda > Insecta > Zygentoma > Lepismatidae > Thermobia > Thermobia domestica. The sequence goes on from NW_027656703.1 coordinate 12,209, forward strand.
CTAGGTACTATCGATACGTCAGTGATACGCCAATATTACTACACAACAATGATACCATAGTCTATATTGGACTAATGGTAATCACACAGCATTAATATTAGCAAGATTGAAGAAATAATTAAGCAAGTTTTTTTTTTTTTTTTTTTTAATTCTCGAGCAATGGTTCCTTTCTTGAACCGCCAAGAAAAATTTCAGATTATATTATTTTGTCTACGTTGTAAAGGCACAAATTCATTATCATTGACAAATTCGGCACAAATTCAGTATTTTCCTGAAAACACTTTGTCAGCTTTCTAATTGTCACTTTTTTCATTCCGTGTTCAATTTAATGGTAGAGTATTGTGTATGGTATCGTTTTGTTCCTTATAAGATAGAGAATGAGAAAGGTGGTGGTGGATAGTCAGACTCGCGACTGGAAGGGGAGGGAGGGTGAGGAAAAGTGATGAGTTATTGCTTGTTTAACCCCTTATAACTTCGCTCCTAATCATTCTATTTTAATTTTCTTTCCTAAAAAGGAAAGGTCTAAGTACTTTCTATACATTATGTTATTAGCACCTTTTACGTAAATGTAGCCGTTTTGGTTAAAATTTCAAAAAAAAGAAAAAAGAAAAAAGAAAAAAAGAAAAGAAAAGAAAGAAAAAAAGAAAGAAAGAAAGAAAGAAAAAGGTAACAAGGAAGAATACAATAACAGCCAAATCAACCGTGCAAAAAAGAATACAATAGCAACCAAATCAACCATGCAAAGAAGAATATAATAACAACGAAATCAACCATACAAGGAAGAACACAATAATATCCAAATCAACCATACAAGAAAGAATACAATAACCAAATCAGCCATACAAAGAAGAATACAATGACAATCATACAAGAAAGAATACAGCAACAACCAAATTAATTATACAAGGAATAGTACAACAGCAACCAAATTAACCATACGAGGATGAATACAATAACAACAAAATCAATCATATAAGAAAGAGTAGAATGGCAGAGCAAGAAAGAACATTTAGAAACGTTTTTGAATGCTCAGCTGGCAACATACAACCCCAGACATACCTACATTACACACTGGATACAATGGTTAATAGGTTAAATATTCTTTCTATTCACTTTGGTTGGTCGATAAATGAACTTGATTGTCTCAGTACTGAAACCAGTATTTACATTGCTTTTGGCATTAATTTTGCATGTAAACGTATAGAAAATTAACAGCGAAATACTGAAAGCTTATAGAAGACTAATCTCTATTAAATGTCCCTTCGAAGTCCAATTATCCATATTGAAGCAATAAGTTTGCAATCTGGGGGTGTGTTATTGATTCATGTTCTAACTGGCTCTATATCCTGATACTTTTGTTACTGGAGTACTGTGGGAAAGAATACTGCAGTGGTTGTGAACAAGTCTCACCCCCCTTTTGTTTTATTCCCCTAGACGACAGCTTTAGTTAACCGCAAATAGATTTTCCATCCAAGTTGAATTTTGATACAGTACGTGGGATACATTTTTTAATGAAACGATGCGGAACTCACTGTACACTGATCTTTATAATATTCATATTAGAAAATCTATCGTCTTCTGAGATACACGCCAGAAGAAAGAAATTCCCTTAAGTTGACTTAAAAAGCTTCAAAGAATCGATAAAACAACTTACCATTTTTTGTTTCTTTTTTAAACTAATGGTAAGTATACTTTTGAAAATCTTTTCTACACCTGACCTTTGAGAGTTGCGGGGTCAAATACCGTTTTACAAACGAGAGCGGAACAAGGTACAAAGTTTGAGGATTAGAGGAAGCGTGCCCATAGTAAATGAGGATTAAGTTTCAACATTTTCTCTTCTTAAGCTTTGGTTCCATATTTTTTTTTATTTCATCCACTTTCCCTTGCCATCCTTTTGTTACGTTTTTTTACTGTGATCTCTCTCTATATATATCACACAAAGTATGTTGAAAGAATCAGCTTAACCGGCACGCACGTATCCTACCGTAGAAATTTCCAGGTTCCATACTGAATGTGTAATAGCAGATTATAAGCTAACCGTTGTGCGGCACGAGGTTTGTGACTTACATACAATGAAATTCTGAATATATATATTTCTTCTTTCAAGTGTGTTTTGTGATAGTGGTTTTATTTCTGTCTTTATAATGTTTTTTTTTTTTTACTAAATCTTGATATATGAATAAATATTCTACTTTTTTTTAACGCTGGCGCTTAAATAGATTTGTATCTGGCTCTTAGTGCTCTATATAAACCTATTTTTATATAATACTATATGAAATGCCCATTTTTCGCACAGGGTGAATAGATTTGTTCAATATATAGATTTGAACCCTCTTTCCGGTTTTACGATACACATTTCAATACAAGAATGAAATAATCAAAACTTGAAAATGTGAGTCTTTTTTAAATGAACAATTTCATTCGCATTCGAAGAAGGGCGGGCCGTAGAAGGTAACGCCTTCTCTAGGGTCATGAGCATTCATTTATTGGGAGTATGATTGGAAGATGGGTATCAAAATTTATTTATTTATTGATATACTTATCTGGTTAAGCATACAGAAGAAGATGACCTTCTGATATGTAATGTAAATGATGAAGTGCAGTGTGTAACGAAGCAAATTTTAGAATTGTTTCATTACAGAAAAATAAACCCTGACATCTCTTTAAGTAGCTCCGTCCCGGAGAAGTAGGAGAAATGTTGAATTTAGTATTTTATGTCAGAGATTATTTATGCTAAGAAATATCATAGGATGGCCTTTTGCTTAATGTAAAATTTTAAATATTTGTACCATACTATATTGTATCTGTATGATTTATTAATTATTATATTTGAACGTGTGTAATTCACTGAATGTTAAGAAAATACGTCTTATAAATTTATATCGTTAATTAGAATGATTTCATATGCACAATATGTTAAATATGTATTGATTTCGACAGAATGTAAATCGGAAATTTAATTCATGTTAAGAAGAAAAAAAGAAAAATATAGAGATTGTCTTGTCATGTTATATACATAGTTACGAATTAAGTGATACTGCTTTCAGTGATTTGGTAATCTTATAGGAGATATAGATGTGTTGTAAGTTAATTAAAGGTCATTAAAACACTTTCTATAACGATTTTGAAGTTGCTGCGAAGAATTTAATGTATAATTTTGCAATGTGTACGATAGAAAATATTTTTATTGAATAAGATCTTGAGGATATATTGTCGATACTAAATAGACATTAATAAATAAGGTCTTGAAGATATATTGTCGACTCTAAATTGTTTTTGTTGAATAAGAACTTAAAAAATATATTTATATATTTCTTGTTGAACGAATATTATACATAAAAGTCGCATTAAAGCAGAAGACGACGAATTCATAAAAGGAATCATTAATTATTCTTCAGTCTTGTTCAAAGCACAATTAGTAAAATAAAAACATTTTAAAATTTCACCACAATCAACAGCACCATCAAGAAGATTGTAAAAGCTGCCACTCCTAGAACACACATCATTTTCCGACTTCTTTTCTGATGTTTCTCTGCTTTCTGCAGCTGCTGAAGTCCTTCTTGTACCTGCACTTGGACTTGTTCTATGTTGTAGTCTATTCGATCTAATACAGTTCCCGGTATTAGCCATGACTTCCAACAATGTATATTTATCCAAACTGGATTCAAAACATTCTTCATGAACATAGTCAAAGTGGTTGTCAGCCTCCTCGGATATGTCTCCTTCCGTCTTATTGTGTGTTATAGAAGAAAAATCTCGTCCAGTTCTTTACCAGGAGGTAATGTGCCTAAGATCGATGACACATTCCCGCGCTGGATGGCGATGCTGATACGTTGGAAAAGGAATGCAGTAGCTCGGGGGTCACCAGTTTTGATTGCTATTCGATGACCAACTTCATTAATTAAATTAAATCCTTCGTGACCCCAAGACCCACTGGTTTCTATTGCTACTGTTACAAACCAATATTTGTCCAATAGGTTTGAGTATTTTAGTCTTTTGTCTGATTCTCTGTGAGCGGCGACGAGACCTGCCTGAATTGAAGAATGGGGTAAGTTGGAAGGAGCAAACGTATCGGAACATGTGAAATCCCAGACTAGTGCTTTTCCATTTTTCCACGGTACCAAGGTCATGCCATCAGGCCTTTTACCATCAGAGCGGCAACAACCATTTGGTTCTTTTATTGAAGGAACTCCCGCTGAAACGAGGGCTCTACAAATAATGTCGTTTACAATATGATGTCGAGATTGTCTTCCCGCACTTTTTTTACATGAAAGGCCATGTAATCCTTTATTATCGACATATGCGTTGCAAGCAGGACAAAAGTGAGGCTCACAAATATTAGCACCTAAGCGCAGAGCTGTAGCAATACGAAAGCTCTCATTAGAAAGGTGTAGCCCGAGTGTGTGAGAAGGTAGGGCTTGAAGCCATGCTCCGTTTTTGGAGGAAGAGACAGCTAACAGCCTGGCTTTGTCATCTGGGTTATTAGTTGATGATAGGAGTGAAGATAAACGAAGCTTGACTATAGGTTCATCCCAAACAGACTGAACATGTCTTTTGTCGATAGGTGGGGGATCCATTCCAACCAGACTAGTCCATTTATCGGTGCATTCTTGTACATCTCGAATCGAGTCTAAGTCAACTTCCTGTTGAAGAAGAGATCCAATTAGTTCTCATGAGCCATAGAATGATGCGAGGAAAGAAGGTATGGCGATATCCATGGCTCGACGAATCCCAAGGCCTCCATTCTCAACTGGTAAGGAAGCTTGTAACCATGAACTGTCTTTCAAAGAACAGTTTAGAATGGATTCCAGTCCTGTTCTAAGAGTGTGGTCGAATTTGTCAAGTAATTTATCATCCTGCCAAGAAGGGGAGCAACGGAGGAAATACAGTAATCTTGGAAGTGAGAGTGAAGCTCGTAGTAAATAATAAGCGGAGTGTGCAGAAAGTTTTGATAATTGAGAAAAGAAGAATTCTAATTTTGATATCTTGTCCAATAAAATTTTGCTCCTTGATTCGGTAGAGATGGCAGCACCTAAAAGTTCCGCATTGGTAGGTGATAAGAGTTTGATACCAGGTGCTACTTCGTTAAACTTTTCATAAAGGTCATGGACTTCATCAGCTCTGGCGCTCAGAAAACTCACTTCACATTTGGCAGAGTTAAGAAACAATCCAATAGATGAAGCTTCTAGACGAATTTTATTAAAAGCGCGTAGTACTACGTCGATATTTCCAGCTATGGTACCGTCATCCAAGTACCAGATATTTAAATCTGTGTTAATATCCTTAATAATGTGATGGATTGTTAGGGCGAACAGTGCTGGTCCAAGTGGGTCGCCTTGCTGTACTCCACGTTGTGAGTGAATTATGTTATCCCTTATAAAAAGATTGCTTGGTTCGGAGTAGCATTGGTAGATGTATGGATAGTACGTTGGAAAGTTAGTTTTAACAGATTGTAACATTGAGTCGCGGTTGAGTTCATTGAAGGCGTTGCGGAAGTCAATTTTCAAAAATGCTTTCACTTCAGTATGGGAAGATGAGTAGTACATTCTGGCAGCATGTACGGCTGATTCTGCTCCGAATGGTATACAGACCCCAAGTTGGTGTGGTGACAGTATATTAATTAATGAATCTCGTATCCGGAAGCAGATAATTTTTGCTGATAAGCGTCTCCAAACATTGCCAACAGCTATTGGGCGAATTCCACCGCTTTTCTTCTTCAGTGCTATAAGTGAAGCACCAAAAAAAATTGGTCGTAAAATGGTCGGCACTTTCCCAGATATAATTAAGTGCATAAATTCACAAATGGATGTGGTTAACCGTTCCCTTGAATCAAAGTCTTGATTTATAAGTAGATCTTTTAAGATTGAGGGACGGAGATTATCCATTCCGCCTGCCGAACCAGAGGGGAAGGATTTTATAGCCTTTAATAATTCGATGGAAGAGACTTTAGTTACTGTAGTCGAGTCCTCAGGTGGTTCGGGATTGATGAATGAGTGAACGTGGGCTGGATGTTTTTCTCTGAGAGCATGTAGTACTGACGTATCTGGCGTAGCCACAGTGTCATCGGATATCAGTAGTCTGATAGCGCCACGTATATCACCATCTGCTAATTTTTGTTCGATGCTTTTCGTATTGATTGAACCGGATTTTTGTGGTTTGCGAAGTTCGTTGGTCCCTCGATGCTGCTTTGTTAATACTTCACGCTGATGTTCTCTCCAGTTTCTGACTCTTAGCTTCATCCAAGTGGTGAGATTACTTACTTTCTCAGAACGCGGTGGAATGCAAAGCACTGCGTAGGGGAAAACTAAAAGGTCGATCCAAGAATCAACATTATTGGTGTTGTTGATATTACGAATAATATCACATAGAGAATCAGCTACCGATGAACGAGCACCGCGCGGGACACGACGATGAACCGGAACATTAGCCTTCAAATAAGACACAAGATCATTCATTTTGGTTAAAAGTTCAGAAGAATTGTCACTGAAATCTAAGGTTAATAAATCCGAAATATAGTTGGTAGGCTGTTGAAGTTTCACGTTACTGTCCTTACTCTTGCGTGTCGCGTGATGACATTTCCCTGTGTGAATGGATAAGCCTCTTTGGCTAAGAAAATGTTTATTACAATGAGCACATTGCACATCGTTTGAAATGTTTGATGTATCCATATTATGGTTATACGTTATTAAAATTGTTTTGTTTCACTCATTGTTATTGTTGAAAATTTCAAACATACACTTTTAACGAATAGTAACTGATAAAAATGCACTTTTCGTTTTTCCGTTGCACTAGATTTCATTGTTAAAGATTACGGAATTTTAACGTTCATTAGGCCTATTTTTTATTTCTTTATAATAAAATTCTATATATATAATATACTATATAAAAATACTATATAAAAAAATATAATAGAAAATATGTACGACAAAACTAGTTCAGGGTCCCTTCAAATGATTCGATCTCACCTTACAAGATGCTATAATCCTTCTTTATCATTGCAATACTAAGTAATTTATTGAGCCAATAATATTTAATCTGCCTGAAAATTACTGATGATGACGATATGCTTGATAGTTATTCTACTATAATCTGTTTATTAACAAAGTATGAGTAAATGTGCCTGATAAATTCGCATCTGTACACAGCCAGGTAAATGTATAGTTAATATAGTCATGGTGATGCTATGGAGGGAAACCGCCTTGTGAATGGGTAGTTCGAGCGAAGTAAATGCCGAACCCTCTTATATGTAATTATAAGTGCGTTAAATCTTTCATGAGTAATCACACTTGTGGCGTCAGTGATAAATGTTACCTGTGTTGCTAATGTGGAATCCTAGATGCTTTAATGATGTATGGTATTTCTCATACGCTCTAGCCTACATTGTCTGTATAGTTATCGTCCTCAGTTTTAGGTGAAATTATTTGTTCCTTGAAGTTTGAAGTTACGTCAGTCACAATCGATTGTATATAAATCAAAAGAAGGAAAGAAAATTATGAAGCCAGTGATTACCGTTGACATTCAGGAAACCACATTAAGGGAATCTGGAAAAGCGATATCCTGAATATTTAAAATTTAAAGTCTACATTTCATCATCTTTCGAAGACGTAATGTGTGAAGTTGTGACAAGTGACAGAACCAAGGATGTATGATGTTAGTTGTGAGAAAACAAAGGAGTTCATTTGTGAAATTATGTGCAATGGACGTATGGATGGTAATAATATATACAAGAACGTGGGTTATAGTGAGCGATGGCCTGATCATGTTCATAGGTAGCAAGAGGGTGATCTAACGATGGATATGCGTAACGATGAATATGCGTATAGAGCTTGAGTCTCCCTAAAAGTACCCGGAGAATCGGATGAGGGTCTGCTAAGCGGCGTTAAATGTAACGAGAGCGAAGGTTGGTATAGATGTTCGACTGTAGATCTCGTGCTGGTGACCGTCGTGGTGAGGAATAAGCAACACGTAAAACATGGCGCTCCAGGACTTATAGTTTATCATATTCTTTTCCACCCCCGCTCATCACACCTTTCTCACTCAATGCCGATGTGGGAGCTGAACTTGTACTTGAGCGGTATTTAGAGTGTCACTTTCCATCTCAGGGACCCCTAAAACTTTGGGTTGGATACTAATATTGGTCGTTTTTGGGTTATTTCTTTTTTACATGTCAGCCTTTTCCTAACCCCAATACTTCCTTCCTATGTCGATGGGAGATTAATGTTGACTTAAACGGTATGGCGAATATAGTTGCTAAACTATATCCTAAAATTCAGACTTATTTTCGTGATTCGCTCGCAAATAAGATCACTTTCTATTAGTTACGTATAATAGTGTATATATATGTCTCACTTAGTAGTTTTTTCTTACGTATACAAAACATAAATAAATAATATGTTCCAGTATCAGTAACAACAAAATTAATTATTGGCAAAAAACGGTACAGTTTCTAGCTTAACAAAAGTGTTTTTTTCCTCCATTTTCCCGAAATCTAAGCATGGGACAGACTCGTATCCAGGAGGAGCTAGAGCGAGTGATCCACGCTCTAAATTATTATTATTTTTTTTAATTCTGCATCTCAATACAGAGCACAGTAGAGAATTTTAAAAATAAAATGAAATCTTTCAGTTTTACGTCCGACGTTTATGTCCCTTAAGCTAAGGGAGACGGATGATTAAGGAAAGCGAATAATGATGGAAGAATTGCTGGAAGGAGAATAAGGAAGGAAACGGAAGTATCCCGAGAAAAACCCGCGGACACAATGTTGTCCACCACAAATTTATTTGATTCGGGATCGATCCAGGGACTTCACGCACCAAAGGTAAATGCTCTACCACTGAACCGCCATCCTCCCTTAGAGAACTTTTTAAATTAAAAGCAAAACTAAATGTGAAATGCATGAAATCTTACTTACCAAATTAAATTCAATTTTAGATTTTTTGTTTTACTAATTTTTGTCTAAAATAAGAAGGTGAAAAAAATCTACAGCTCCGTTTCCTATTTCACAAATGATAAATATATAAATTTGTGGATCCCTTGATGTCTGTCATTGTTTTCTCGTATTAATTTTTACTGCATCTAAGAAATCGGACATGGCTAAAAGTCTGATATGATAATTTTACTTTCCGGCATACCGTTTATTTCAGTTCGATATGATCTATCGATTCGTATACAATATATGTTTGATCTTTTCACAAGATTATAGTAAATTTTAAGAGTTAATTATAATTTTAGGTCATATGTCATTAGCCATAAAGTGTACTGCCTTCTTGCTACTGTCATAATGAAAACCTTGATGATGTTATGCTTCAGTATCAGTTCCATCTTAATAGCTGGCGTGGTCAGAATGAAAAGCTTGATAAGATATACTTCAGTTTTAGTTCCTTCTTAATAGCTGGCGTGGTCAGAATGAAAACCTTGATGAGGGTATACTTCAGTATCAGTTTCGTCTTAATAGTTGACGTGGTCAGAATGAAATGCTTGATAAGGTATACTTCAGTTTTAGTTCCTTCTTAATAGCTGGCGTGGTCAGAATGAAAAGCTTGATAAGGCATACTTCAGTTTTAGTTCCATCTTAATAGCTGGCGTGGTCAGAATGAAATGCTTGATAAGGTATACTTCAGTATTAGTTCCATCTTAATAGCTGGCGTGGATCAGAATGGAAAGCTTGATAACGTATACTTCAGTATTAGTTCCATCTTAATAGCTGGCGTGGTCAGAATGAAAAGCTTGATAAAGGTATACTTCAGTATTAGTTCCATCCTAATAGTTGACGTGCTTAGAATGAAAAGCTTGATAAAATATACTTCAGTATTAGTTCCATCTTAATAGTTGACGTGGTCAGAATGAAAAGCTTGATAAGATATACTTCAGTATTAGTTCCATCTTAATAGCTGGCGTGGTCAGAATGAAAAGCTTGATAACGTATACTTCAGTATTAGTTCCATCTTAATAGCTGGCGAGGTCAGAATGAAAAGCTTGAAAAAGGTATACTTCAGTATTAGTTCCATCTTAATAGTTAACGTGGTCAGAATGAAAAGCTTGATAAGATATACTTCAGTATTAGTTCCATCTTAATAGCTAGCGTGGTCAGAATGAAAAGTTTGATAAGGTATACTTCAGTTTTAGTTCCATCTTAATAGCTGGCGTGGTCAGAATGAAAAGCTTGATAAGATATACTTCAGCATCAGTTTCATCTCAAAATGTGGCGCAAGTATCGTACAGAATCAATTTTTAGGCTTAGAAAGAAAATAGATTTTCTCGATTTCTCAAAAGTCATGCATGTGGTTTTATGCTCACCCATATTATTTCGTTCAGTTCTATGGAGTGTATATATTGGTTTATCATTGGACAGTTTTTCGTTGTAATATTAGAGAGGGACTGATAAGCTCTCGGCCCGACTCCTTTCTGTGCATTCATCCTGAAATAATTCATACCATTTGAAACAATGATCGTTTGTAAGTTTAACTGCCGGCTATAATGATCGTAACACTAACTTTTTTCTTTACAACTCATTGATTGAATCATGGCGTAGCCAAATGTGGAACTCACCAAACAGGAGTTGCAAGATATCATGAACGTTTTCTTTCTGCAATAGAAGTTGCCAAAGGAAATCCATAGTTGTATGCTAGCACATTCCGCCTTATGCAGAGTCGTTTTGACGTATGATTAACTTTATATTAAAGGTCTGACTACTGCAGGAAACGTACGTTAGTCGAACTCGTTAGTATGGCACTAATAACACGTCAGAATGACTCTGCATAAGGCCTATTAGGTGCGCATTGCCCTTCATACTTCACTATGAACACAAATGGTATTCAAACTTTAAGCGTGGTGATTTTTCTACAGAATATGCTGAAAGATGTGGAAGGCCAGTGTTACTGTCAAGTGTCAGCAAAAAATGGATCAGGCTCGTGACATTTATTTTGAGTAACAGACGAATTTCACTTCAAGCAATAGCTGACCCAAAGAAGTCTGGTCAATAATTCTTTATCAGCTGGACGTGCACAAGCTTTACGTGAAATGGATACCTAAACGTTGAACACCGATGAGTAACCCTAACGTATGATATATTTTCAATTGATATTGCGGTATTTTGTGAACTATAAGGATGATTTTTTTGAATCAGCTTTATACCCGAGATGAAAGTTGATTCCATTGATTTGATCCTGAGACCAAACGGTTGTCATGCGAATGGTGCCCCTCAGTATCTCCAAGGCCAAAGAAATTCAAAGGAAAGTGGTCCGCAGGGAAGGTGCTTGTCTCAAAATTCTGGGATAAGGATGGCGTTTTATCAAAATACCTTCCAAACGGACAAACCATAACATTAGAATAATACTGCAGTCTTCGGGCTAAGTTAAACGACGTTATTAAAGTGCCGGGAAAAGTTGAAAAGAAATGTGTTGTTCCTGCAGGACAATGCTCTCGTTCACAAGGCTGGAAGAGTAATGAATTTTCTGAAGGACCTAGAGCTTCAGTGCAATGATCACTCACCTTATTTGCCGCACCTTACACCTTCTGATTATTATTTCTTCTCTAGAATAAAAATAGAATAAAAAGAGTTCTGAAAAAACCGAGATTTAGCAGTGATAATCAGATTATAAAAGCTGCAGAACAGTTTTTTTTTTTTTTCAAATGCAGACGAGAGGAATTTTTCAAGGTGATAAAGAAGTTGGGGCAACAAAGTGCCAAGTGTATTCACCTTCGACAAGAACACGTTGAATAGCCCGAAACCTTTTGTTTCTGTTGTTAAAGTTCTTCTGGTCGACCTAAGAACTTATCACCATCCCTCCCCTTCGTAAATGTGGAGAAATTTAGCATATATTTAAATAAGTCTGAAACGTAGATAGAACAATTTTATCTCTGTGACAAATATGTACATGTAATCAGAGATAAAAGTGAGGGGGAACGCAGAAGGAGACCGTCCCCCCACTTCCGGAAAATATGTACGACATACCCTCAGTTCCTAAAAAATTACAATGGCCAAAGATATGAAGGGGGACGGCGTTACGTCATGCCGCTACCTACCGTCCCCCTACCTTGGAGCATTGGACTGTATGGTTCAGAGATGTGGACATTACGAAAGTTAGAGAAGAAATATATTTAGAGAGCTTCGAAATGTGGTGTTGAAAGAAGATGGAGAAGATAAAATGGACATAGAGAGCAATAAACGATGTTCTAAAATGGATAGGAGAGAGGAGGAAACTTCTAGCCACCATCCTTCGTAGAAAGGTCAATTAGATTGGACACATATTGCGAATAAATTGCCTCGTTCACACCTCCATAGAAGGAAAGATGGAAGGGAAGCAAAGAATAGGAAGAAGAAGAACACAGCTGGTCGATGATTTCAAAGATAGGAGAAAATATTGGGAGTTAAAAGAGGGAGCTGAAGATCGAGAAAAGTGAAAGAAACATTTCCAGGACCAAATCTAAAATTGAAAGAATAAAATAAAATGCTCATTAGTCCGGACCTGCCGAAAGGCAGAATACTTAATAATAATAATAATAATAATAATAATAATAATAATAATAATAATAATAATAATAATAATAATAATAATAATATTAATAATAATAATAATAATGTGATATATAACTATCAGAAAATTAAATTGTATGAGAAAATGAAATTAAATCTTTGAGTTTTACGTACCACGGTTATGCCTGTTAGGCTAAAGGAGACGGTGATGATGAGTAATAAATGAAATGGTGAAACAAAGAAAGTGGGAGGAAACGGGAGAACCCCGAGAAAACCCACGCACACGGTGTTTGTCCACCACAAAGTTCACTTGGCGGGGGCTGGGATCGAACCCGGGACTAAATTGTATGAGAGTTGTCCCATGAATTAGAGTCACGAAAAAAAATTGGTGGAATTTTTATTTAGCCCTGGTTCAAATTGTTTGAAAAACGTGTGAATATTTTCATAATTAAATTTATCGGTTATTAGGACAACGATGAAGACTAACGCTTGATTATTGAAAAGTTTTTGTTATATTTTGAGCCTTGTTACTATATTATTAAGGCTTCCACAGAAGGCGTCCCAATCGATAATGGGAATACTACCTCTCCAGTAAGCATTCCAGTACATCTGGATTCCTTATTGGAAGAATCTTTTATATATATATATATATATATATATATATATATATATATATATATATATATATATATATATATATATATATATATATATATAACAGCGTTTCCCAACCGGTGTGCCGCGGCACACTGGTGTGCCGTGAATGGGCCGCTGGTGTGCCGCGAGGAAATCAAAACAAAATTATTAATTATATAGCAATCAAATTGCAAAACGTAGGGGAAAATGTATATTTGCATTGCACATTACTGTGAACCTCTACTATGAATTTACAATTTTAAGTTTCATATCGTGTTACTTTTCTGTACATTTCTAATGTTGAAAAAAGTATTTGTTATTGTTATGACCATTATTGCTAATTTATTGTTGCAGACTATTTCGTAACTTAAAAATTTAAAATATCATTCAATTCTTTCGACAGATTACCTACATTTGTGTTTTAAAAGTAAAAGAGATTTGTTTGTTCGTTCGTTATTTAGTGAGCTTCATTCTTAGTAAAAGGTTGGATACATTTTTCGAAAAAGAAAGCGTATTTTTAATAACCTGAGTCCAACATTTCATTGCAGTTGTTTTCTGTTTTTAAATCAGAATGAAAAATAAGCATAGTGATTACCACGGAGAAAACCCAGTGATCGAGCTTTTTCTCTGTGCGAAGGAGATCAGTAATCAAAGAAAAAAAATACCAGCGTGTTTTATATTTACCAATAATAATATATATAAGTGTGCCGCAAAAATCCCAGTTACACCCGTAGTGTGCCGCAAGTTGAAAAAGGTTGGGAAACGCTAAGAGGGTGGACTCGCACGAGTCATTCTCTGATATGGCAGTCATAATTTGAGGTAGATAGGACTGAGTTTATTTCCGATCTATCCAATCTTTCGTTTCTAGGAGGTTCCCAGATCTTGAGTTGAGTTATGCCGGTATCCTACCGTGAGATTGCTACTTTGAAGTGTCGGGGTTTTTCCTGGCATCAGAAGAAGTATATGAGTTTCTCTCAACACTCCAGTGCCGACACTGAGATGCCGGTAAACTTCCATATGCTAATAGAGTTTCCTCCACCAGTAAATGTGGGCCCCGCATAGCATAATCGCTTGCGCTCTCGCCTTTGGTGCGAGTGATTCTAGGTTCGATTCCCGGCAGGGACACTCGATCGAAAAAGTGTAATAGTTTTTTCAGGCCTGCCATCTTTAGTGGGATTTTCCTTGGTTTTTCTCATATATACCAGGCAAATGACAGGATGGTGAATAACATGAAATTAGCAGACCGCTTCTTTCGTTCCCCTTTCCTTCTCCCCCCCTCACTTTCCGGGTAATGTGATCGCCAAGGAGTATCATCCTTCATACTTGACGGGCCATAGATAACGAAAGCTCCGAAATCTAATTCCTAATTACGCCCTAGTCCTAATAGGTTGAGTTGAATTGAGTTTGAATTTAACATCCCGTTCAGCAGCGAGGCTATATGAGATGTGGACCTACTAATTAACGTGGAATCCGAACCACTTGAGCTCCTGCCATGAATCGAACCCGTGTCTCACGCGCCAAATGTGCGTACGCTAACCGCTTCTTAGCCACGAAGGAGCTCTTAGTCTTAATAGACCAGCAACTATAATTCGTAGATGGCTTTTGTCACATAACACTGCTGGGCGTATTCCATAACCCTTGTGACCCTTCTACGGAAGACTCTTTTTGTAACGTTATCTGAAATTTTGATTCAATATAATTGATGTCCATGTTCAACTACAGGCCAAATTAAAACGATAAAACCTGGTCTTTACGGTAGGGCACGTACCAACCCTCAGTGGGTCAGTAAATGCTACACCAGGGCCGTGCCGTGAGGGGGCGAGCGGGCGACAGCCCCGGGCGCTGAAGTAAGGGAGCGAAAAAATCGGGAGAAAAAGGGGCAAAAGAAAGGAAAATACTTGGAATATATGTATGGGGGCGCTGTCGTATACTATCGCCCCGGGCACTGATTTTCCACGGCACGGGCCTGTGCTACACTATGTATTGTAAGGCTTGAAGAGCAATATAGTAAAGTGTATAATTTTAAAAATGCCTTATTATTGTAAACAGAATAGTTGCAAAACAATGTATGGTACAGAATAAAAGAAAATTTAATAAACTTTTGCTTATCTTAATGGAATGTAAATGCATGTGTTAGTGCTATTAGTAACTATAGATGGCTGTTAACACGCACTCCATTAGTTGTCAAAATGAAAAATCACAGAAGAAAGAAGAAAAATACATTCTTTCGATATATGTGTTCACGAATAAATTCACACAATACAAACCAGTTTGTGGTAACTTAACTGTTAATTTTATTGACATTTCCATACAGAAAATTACTTCTCAATATGGAATTTTTTAAAATAGAAAGATATTTGAATAAATTTTTGAAAAACTGTAGTACAATTTATATCGTTCTCTAATATCGGATAAATGTAGTTTCGAATAAAGAACATTGACTCAACTCAATGTTTTAACATTTGTCATGGTTTGTTTTATTTCCATACTGTGCTATATTTAGTTTGGTAAATGTTCAGCTGAAGGGGTCCAGAAGTGCATAAGAAATACAAAATTTACAGGAGAAATGGAAGATGCAAGTACTTAGACCTAATATAACCTAACAACTCTAACCTAACATAAACTAAACTAACCTAATATTAATAGAAATAAGCGAAATTCTATATTTTTTTAAAAAAATTTATGCTGGACCTCTATAATCTAACATAAACTAACCTAACCTAAGCTAACCTGAGCTAACCTATTGTGAACAAAAATTGCTGAAATTGTAACATTAAAAAAAAATAGCTGGACCCCTTCTGCTAAACATTGTCCCTTAGTTCGTCTATTTACATGTGTATATATAAATCTATAATTAAGCTACAGTATTATAAATATACAAATGTCTCTTAAAATAATGGAAACACATGTAGTTCATAATACTTAAGTATACGTTTGTTGTAGGGCACAAAAACGAAAGTGACGCAAAATGGGAGACTGTTTTATGTCCTAGCCAAATTATGGGTGTGGAGTTAGTGAAAGTGAATCTGTCTGACCACCATGGGCGGCGATTAGGGGGGGGCAAAGGGGGGCAGTTGCCCCCCCCCACTTTTCTGAAATGGCCTATTAATGTATATAGTTTCAACCAGGGAAATTTGTATATTAACATTGATATACAAATATTCAGATCATGTCTTGCCCCTCCACTTTTAACGTCCAATCGCCGCTACTGCTGACCACTAAGGTGATAAGTGTTACGTGTTTCATAAGGATGATGGCGTACTGAACTCATAGCAAACAACATCGTCGAAGACTAATAGTGGACGGTTCAGTGATAGGAGTTGCCAATATTGAAAAAAAAATGTTACCATGAACCATAGAGCGAACGCGGAGCTCAACCCACACGTAGGACTATCTATTGCAACACCATAGTTCAGTGTGTTTAGTGTGACTTAGATAACCTAAATATTCACGGTATGGTCGCAATTTCCAAATCGTTGAATCACTGTCAACATTGTTTTAGCGCGAATAAAAATGGTGCCGAGAACGTGCTAGCTATAAGTGCCAAATACGTAATATGGTCCGATGAGTCACCTTTTACCTTACTTCCCTGTTCATATATGACGGACACCTAAGAAAGCTTATGTCTCCTTCCTTCCGTACAACGTAGTTATGAACCTCAAATTCTATGTATTCCGTGGGTCTCATGACTATACTAGCAGGAATAATTACTCCAACTGATTACGTGCTCAGTTTAGGTGATCTTATGCACCCTATGATCTAAATCTTATTTGGTCAACGACGTAATTTTCCAAGGCGACTACGCGTCAATTCATACTACTTTAGATGTTGAGGAGTGATTTTCATGTACACCGGATGAACTATAACCCCTTTCCTATTTTGCGATGGGAACAAATGGCCTCGATGCTAACTTCTTCATTAAACATGCAATCCGTCAATCAACTTCCCTGACCAGTGGTCTAAGTGAGGCGGTATGCGGTGGTATGCCATAGCGCCTCTGGTTTTTCAGTAATGAAGGCATACCGTTTCTGGTTTTTTCAATGATTAAAACATACGTCACTGGAAAGTAGATGATAAATACTTTTAATAAATCCATTTTTATACATAGTAGCCTAATTGACGAATTCTGCACGCAAAAAGATTTTACTTTTTATGTCAAAATAATGACTGCAATGAGATTGCGCACACTTTTCCGGTTTTATCAGTTTTATCTGATAAGCCATTGACAAGCTGTCATTATGTACAGGGTTGCGCACAGAAAAATTAAGCAATATTGTCAGATGGAAAATATTTTCTCTTCTGTTTGTAAATCTGTAAGAAAAGAGCAGCAGAATACCCGAACTAGAGATCTGCACGGGATCGAGCCGAGTCCGCGGGCTGGACTCGGGCCTACAAAGCATATATCACTTCGGGCCCGGGCCGTAAATTTTTAAGTATACAATCCCATTTCTTGGGCCTTTTCGGGCCTAACTTTGTAAACGTACCATACAACGATATTTATTGGACGATTCTTTCTGAAGAACTTTTAAAGCACAACTGCAAAATTAAACCTCTTCTTGCTGTAAATAAAAAATATAATTTTGAATTATTAAGTTTATGTAATTCGGGCTTATTTCGGGCTCATTTAATTATAACATGAGATCGGGCCTAAATGCTAAAATTATTTCGAACTCGGGTCGGGCCTCCCATTATAAACTCATGGGCCGGGCCGGGCTCGTGCAAAAATTTCCAGCATGTGCAGACCTCTAACCCGAACCAAGGGTCGAATAAAATTACTAGGATTGAGCTAATTTAGAAAATACAGAAGAATTAACACATAAGGATAGTGATGCTATACACCAGCCCTGGCCACGGCGAGCAGATAGTGGAAACTCTCCTCGTGAGCGCTCACGAGCATTCTACGTGCAAATATCGTTGTTCGTGCTTCGTGAATCTTCGGGTTTCGTCCTTAGAGGAGCGGAAGTATTGTCAACCTTGGCGGTAATCACTAGCTTACCAAATTAAAAAAAAAAGGATGTATGGTAATTGATTGCCATTTAGTGTATAGTGTTTTTTACAATGTGGTAACCGTTAACTATAGACAACACAAACTTGTAACAGCAATCAAATGATAAACTATGCACGTTCATTTTCTTCTTTTTTCTTTTCTTTTGTTAAAGAAGGATGTGGTGGAACCAAACCATCGCTTACATTTATAAAAATTTGCTAGTTTGCCCAATGGAAAACCAGTTTTCAATATATATATTATCAAGTTCTTAATCCGAGTGTGGGTTTGTTATGGTGTATTATGTTGTTTCGCTTTTTAGGAAAAGAGATAATCTGTTGATACGAAAAAAAAATACTGTAGCACTTGTTTGTAATTATCTAAGTATTATCTCCAGAAAATTAGCTTATGCATGTATGTGTGTGCGAATAGACTTAGCAAGGGGTTGGTTGTGGAGATTAGAAGCCACTATTACACTATCAATAGGAAGAATAGTATTTCTTACTCCACTTTTAAAGTTACTTTGATCGCAAATAGGGATGGTATCGAGACGAGACGAGGCGAGACTTTGTACAGTCTCGGTCTCGTCTCGGTTGATAAATAACGGTCTCGGTCTCGTCTCGAGTAAAAAATCACCGTCTCGGTCTTGGTCTCGTCTCGGTCAACAGATGCTTGTCTCGATCTCGGTCTCGATCTCGTCTCGAAAGTCTCGAAAGTTTCGAAATAAATAGTGTGAAATTAAAATAGTGAAAGTATTATTACTGTACAGTCTGTCGTTTCCGCTTATTTTTTCCTTTCATTTTGACTTAGAATTATGGTATGGTGTACCTCTTCATAGCTAATTTGCTAGTGCTAATGCTTTCCATGCGCGTATTTCAGGTTCAATGATCAGTGGGTATATCACCCTAAAACCCTAATAGAACCCATATTTCACTTTCAGCAATAGACTTTGTCTCATATAGCCTCAGAACTGCCTATACAATTAAACTCTATTAAATTAACTCCAGTACTATACAGTAGTTTATTTCCTTCCTTTGAATCAGAATTGTTCAATACCTCCTAACGGATAACGCAACACATAGCAGCACGAATGTATTTAATCGTACCGAAATTGAAACTTTACAATTTCTCATTTATTATTCAATACATTCTGCTGTGACTGTCATTTTAAAAACAGAATATAACGTTCATTATCTTAACAAATAGGGTAAACTATTACTACAATATACGTATTTTGTTTGAAATTGATGAAATGCTTTATTACCATTTAACATCTCCGTGTTTAATTGACACTTTATAACACGAATGTCCTGAACCTTGTGGTGGGAGCTACTACACTCATCTTTGCTACGTGAGGTCTCGAGTTGGATCACAAAACAAGTTAGATTCAAAGTCCGATGTTTCGTATAATTCGCGTCTCATTTTAAGTGCATTCTGTTTCTTATACAAGTTCATAAGGTCGTAATGCATTACGTAAGCACATATCCAGTGCCGTAACATAGATTAATCTTATTCCTGAGCTCTCAACGGTGCATGCAATCTTTATTCGAGAAAACTAATCTTGCTTTCATTACATTGAAATTTTATATTTATTAAAAATTACTTGCGAAACATGAACATACATATTATATATGTATATAGGTAATTCGAATTATCTGTATCTATTTTTTTTCTCACTCGCCAAAACAAGTGGTTCTTAGCTTTCTAGTTTTCTTTTGTGTTAATTTTCGTAGTTTTGCTGCAACATGATGGATTGAATAGTCAAAAATACTTTCTTCGTTCTACGACTTTCATTAAATTTTGGATCCATTTTTATCCTACCTTACCTAGTAAAAGTTATATATATAGTCTTAGTTGAGAAACCAGTTTTTCGCTTCTGTAAAATTACGAAATTATGACTTGGTTTAGTTTACCTCCGAGGTTCAGATATAATAAAATCATCACCACCATCATAATCAACCATTATCAATCCATTGCTGGTTGAAGGTCTTTCCAAGTCTTCACAACTATCTAACTTGGGCAATTCTTTTCCAGGTTACTCCTCAGTGGCTCTTGATTTCGTCACACCTTCTTGTATGCGGGGGTTTCCTAGGCTGTTTTTGTCTTGTGGTGTCCAGTCTAGAATTGTTTTCGTCCGTCGATCATAATTTCTTCTTGCAATACGTCCAGCACATTTTCCAGCTCATATTAAATTATTTCATTAGCATCATCAGTATTCATTTCTATATATTTGGGCTACAAATAGTTCGAATTCGCTACTTTCGGAGTACAGACACGCTACTTTTTAATCTTCAGATCTGGCAATACTGACTGAATCATTTAAATCAACATAATGTGAGAACCCCCATTTGGTATAGCGGCTAGCACTCTTGATTTCGGTTCGCGTGGTCTCGAGTTCGATTTCCGGTAGGGGTAAAGTTAAACGACCGAAGTAGTTCGGATTCCACTATAATCATTAGCTCCACGTCTCCTTTAGCCGCCCTAGCATAACTGTGGGCCGTTAAACTAAAACAAAACAAAACAAAACAAAAGTGAACACTGTGTATTACTAACTGTAAGTCCTTGAATAATTGCATATACGTAGCTATATGGTATGGGTCGAGTTTGATGTGATCGGTGGTCAAACTAAAGCAAGTGAAATGTAATTAGTGTGTAATTAGAACTTTTAATTAAACACGGTCTTAATCTGAAGTGTACACCAGGCCTAAGGCTTAGGGGGAACAACTAGTGTTACTGAAAATGTATCAGTTACATTTAATTTCAGTTACAATTTGCATTTACATGTATTGCTGGAACATTAACATTATAAGTAGCCCAAAGACTATGAGAAACGTCTTCTCTTGAAAGCATTCTTGCACCATAAAACAAACTACGAGTAATTTTAAAATATCTTGCAGTTCATCTACGTTATTTGCACTATATTTAGAATCATATTTAGCAATTTATTTAAGAGGGCAACGCTGCTTAAAATAATGTAACTGACACTTGTAATTAAAACCACCAAAAACTATTGTTGTAATGTTATAGAAGCAAAGGAAAGCAATAATCATTATAAAAATTTAATACAAATAGGGCCTACGTCATTTTAAGCAGTATAACAATCACTACCAATGTGTTTGGTATCTCTGAAACGATTTGAAATAACAGTTGTTGTAAATGGCGTTATAAACATTTGTCTTTTGGAAACATCTGCATGATGAGACGTGATATGTCAGCGCGTTTTCGAAGTAAAGTCTTTAGAAACATTTAAATTTTTCGTTTCTTGTAACTTTGTTCCCTCATTCATTCGAAATATATTATACCATGATTACAGTATTTGACGCTAAGATACAGTTGAGGCGCATTGCACCGTCCATGCCGTTTGTGTTATTAGAGATTTCCAAAATGTTGATGTTAATGATACTGTGTTGTCCTTTGTTACACTAAATAATGTATGGGCTATTGTGGTTTTGTTAAATAACTAAATTAGAAATATGTAATACTTTACGTAGCGCAATTTGAGAAAATACAACTTTATTTTGCTTTTAGCAACATTGTTTATCTAGTGATATTGCAGAGTATCTAAAAGAATTTCCCAACTTGGTAGAAAATTTCAGAATTTTTAA
Source organism: Thermobia domestica (assembly GCF_964235325.1). Lineage (NCBI taxonomy): Eukaryota > Metazoa > Arthropoda > Insecta > Zygentoma > Lepismatidae > Thermobia > Thermobia domestica. The sequence continues at coordinate 33,909 of NW_027656703.1, forward strand.
TATATATATATATATATCGCAGATCATAGGGGAGGGCTATAGGGACTATAGACCCCCTTAACGCTCAGTATGCACTGGATAAAATGAGTTTCAATCCTACTTTCTTTACACTGGATAAAGCGGCAAACCATGGTTTAGCCCTTCCCTTGATCATATACTGGGTCCACGGATATATATATTTAATCTTTCCACGGAGATATCTCGAAAACGGTTGAACATAAATGAACCGAAGAAAAACTCAAATAGGAAATGCCATTGGGCACACCGAATGGTGTTGTCGTGGCGCCTCCCGGAGCCATCCTTCATGGGGTACCAGGGTCAAGCTTTAAAATTTTAAATGGAAACATGGGGTGAAAATACCTCGTTCCATAGATCTTTAAAAAGTAAAAAGCGATGTGGCAAAAGATTTTTCATATTGGTCACCGTATTCAAGATGGCCGCCATGACATGGTGCCTGTATCTGATAAAACGTCCAGTACCACTAGCCCTCTAATATGAAAACAGTTGGAGATAAACGAACAGTCAGAAAGTGAAAGAGGAAAGGCATGCGGCGCGTCGAGTAATGTTCTCGCAGTGCTCCACGGCTGCCTTTCAAGGGGGCCAAACTTAGAAATTTTGAACCGAAATATGGGTCAAGTAATACGTTGTTGGATAAATTTTGAAACACTGAACAGTATTGTATCAAAAGATTTTTCATATGGGTCACCGTTTTCAAAATGACCGCCAAGACATGGTGTCTGTATCAGATAAAACGTCCAGTAAAACTAGCACCCTAATATGAAAATAGTTGGAGATAAATGAACAGAATAAAACTCGTATAGGAAAGCACAGAGGGTATTTATCATTCCACGGCTCGAGTATAATGCAACGGAGAAAAAGATTATTAAAGTATAATTAACATGATGCAAAAGAGGAAATGATAGAAAATTATCTTTCCGATCTCTGTCCGTAAGTGGGTGAAGCGGTAATGAATGATAAAATCTCAAATGAGAACCTCACTTTTATTTGCAATAGATATGGTTTGTCTGAAACACTTGTGTGTACAAATGACTGGTACTATAATGAATAAAAATAAAGTGAAATTCAAGTTTAACAACATTTTGCCCGCCCCTTCGCCCCTGATAATTTAACGCAATGCGTGCAAGATTTTTGGGACATATCTGCATCAGTATGTACCGTTTCGTTACTAAGGATCACAACTGAAATTACCGTTGAAAGTTATTCGGAATGTAACTGTGGACATCTCAGTGAAACTCATATTCTATCACATGCAAGAAGACATACAAGGAAAAGAAGCGAACCAATATCATGCAGACGACTGTTGAACAAAACCAACGTTTGTAAACATTGTTCTAAAATTGCATTGTTCGACAAATTGGTTTCGCATTTCAGTTGATTCATTTTTCCATCAAACCATTGCCTGCAATCAAAATGGAAGGTACCATTTAACAAGAATTTTACATACTTTTTCCCATTACAGAGACATTTATCTCTTATTAAAACACATTTCAAATAACTTTGTTTCGTAGATACAATTTGCAAAAACTAAGGCTCTCATTTGCAATTTCACCGATCCTTCCCGCTTCACTCACTTACGGAATGAGGTTAGGATAAATTTCTAGGAGTTAGATTTCTTCCTTTCCATTATGGCACTTTCACTCTAATCATCTTTTTGACTGTTGCAACATTCCCGAGATATAGAATGATAAATATCCTCTGTGATTTCCTATTCGAATATTTGTTCTGGTGTTTTCATATTAGTGATACTGGACGTTTTACCTGATGCAGGTACCATGTATTGGTGGTCATTTTGAAAACGGTGTCCCATATGAACAATCTTTTACAACAGCACTATTCAGTTTTTAAAGATATGTTGAACGATGTATCACTCACCCCATGTTTCCATTTACAATTTTGAGGTTGCGCCCTGGGGCCACATGAAGGGTGGCCCTGGAAGCCTCCGTGAAAATATCAATCAATGTGCCACATGACATTTTCTATTTGAGTTTTTGTTCGGTTCATTTATGTTCAACCGTTTTCATATTAGTGGTACTGCACGTTTTAACTGTATCTGATAGAGGCAACATGTCTTGTCGGCCATTTTGAATACATTGCCCGATATGAAAGATCTTTTGCCACAACGCTTTTTAGTATTTAAAGATCTATCGAACGAGGTACCACTCACCCCTTGCTTCCATTTAAAATTAAAGTTGGGCCCGGGGAACCTATGCAGGGTGGACCTGGGTGGGGGATACGGACAAAATCTCGCGGCCGAAACATCGCCGCCCAAAATCTCGCCGGCCATAACCTCGCGTGGCCAAAACCTCGCCGCCCAAAACCTCGCGGGACAAAATCTCGCCATGCCAAAACCTCGCCGCCCAAAATCTCGCCGGGCCAAAACCTCGCCACCCAAAACATCGCGTGGCCAAAACCTCGCCAACAAAACCTCGTGGGCCAAAATATATATCTCCCACTCCCCCTCCCTTTTGTTGTGCCGACAAAATGAAATTATAAAAGACATCCTAGGCTCGAACCTCATGTAAATTTGATTGAGAATTAGAAAATTTGATTGAGATCGGTAGGATGGCTTAAGAGGTATAATGTAACAATTTATATATATATATATATATATATATATATATATATATATATATATATATATATATATATATATATATATATATAGATTTCCAAAGCATGCATTAGAATTTTTCTTGTCATTATTTTAATGTAATTATGTGTTATTAGTAAATATATACAGTAATATATAGAACATTCTACATTGAAGAAATCGTCGTGAAGAGGTTTTATCCTGACGACATTCCTTCCCAGGCGACACTACGTCTCGCTTAATTTAGACCAGGCGAGATTCTGTGTCGCGAGATCATTACAACGAGGTTTTGGTCAAGCGAGAGTTTGGCATGGCGAGATTTTGTCCCGCGAGGCTTTGGGCGGCGAGGTTTTGGCCACGCGAGATTTTTGGCGGCGAGGTTTTGGCCAGGCGAGGTTTCGGTCCGGCGAGATTTTGGGCCGCACGGTTTTGGGAGGCGAGGTTTTGCCCAGGCGGGGTTTTGGCCAGGCGAGATTTTGGGCCGCGAGGTTTTGGGAGGCGAGGTTTTGGCCAGGCGAGGTTTTGGTCCGCGAGGTTGTCGCCGCGAGGTTCTGGCCGCGAGGTTTTGTACCCAAACCCCTGGGTGGCACCGTGATCATATATATATATACAGAGAGAGAGAGAGAGAGAGAATTCTATTTGCATCAGCAGTGGATTTAGTTTCTGGAGAGGCTTGAGGAACCAGTAAGAAACATTTGCGTTCTACGTGCAATGCAAAAAATTATCACAAATTTATTTCGGGAGGGGTTTGAGCCCGATAACTACCCCCTAAATACGCCAATCTACATCAGTCAATTGTTCTCATATTATCTAACACAGCAACGAAACAAATTTTGAGTGAAGGCAATTTTAGTATCTATCAATATCAATATTCGAGACGAGACCGAGACTTTCGAGATTGACCTAAGTCTCGTCTCGGTCCCGTCTCGATTTACAGAGGTCTGTCTCGGTCTCGGTCTCGTCTCGGTATTTAAAAGTCCGTCTCGGTCTCGGTCTCGTCTCGGTATAAAAAAGTCCGTCTCGGTCTCGGTACCATCCCTAATCGCAAAGAATCAAACAAAATATTAAGAGAGCCAAAGAGATTTTCCATTTTTAAGAGAGACCATTAGTGACTACCATTAGTGTGTGTTTTTTTTTTTAACAAGGAGTGCCTTTTTAATAAGGAAAAATAAAGGCTGGAAGGTCCCTGGCTGGTTGCTTGCCGGTGGCTTGTTAAAAGTGAAAAAGAATGTTAAATTATATCAACGACTGAAGCTACACGCGTGTCTTTCTTCGATAGTTACTGACTGGTTTTGAAAGTCACAATGTTGTAGGCCTACTGTAACAGAGTAAACTCGGAATAAACGTTCCAACTGAATGATACGAACAATTATTCCCAATGTCTTGAACATGAAACGTGGGTTACACGGATAACGCTTAAAGTGGGCTGGACTGCACTGGAATTTCCTTCCGGCAAATTAGTGTTCTTCTGTGTAATTCTCTCTTAACAACATTTGAACATTTCTTTTAGATAATAATAACTAAATAACTAACTAACTCTATGGTCTATGGAACCCGAAGGTTCAATGCCGCGTTTACAAAATATTTCCACTAACTTCTGTCCTTAGCCAACTGGATCCAGTTTCTACTCTGTACTCTTATTTCTGCAAGATCCATCTTAATATTATCTTCTCATCTACGCCTAGGTCTTCCTAGTGGTCTTCTTCCAATTGGGTTTTCAGTTAAAATTATGAAAGCGTTTCTAATTTCATCCATTCTGGCTACACGGAATGGCCACCTGAGCCTTCTACACTTAATGACCCTAACAATGTTAAGTGAGCGGTATAAACTATGCAATTCCTCGTTATGAATTTCCTCCAATCCCCATTTTCATCCCTCTTTGGTCCGAATAATACTAATACTAATACTACTAATAGTAATAATGATAATAATAATACCATTATTATTATTATTATTATTATTATTATTATTATTATTATTATTATTATTATTATTAATATTATTATTATTATTATTATTATTATTATTATTATTTTCAACCTCTCGTCGTTCTGCTGAAGCGAATGACAAGTTACAGACCGAGTGCTAATGTAATACAACGTCACGAATTGTGTAAGCAAGCTAAAGAGGTCTGAAACAATTCGTTTCCGATTTTTGCAGCGTTTTTACGTCTGTAAGCTGACATGTTTAATATTAGTTTCTTTCTTTCTTTCTTTCTTGTTCATTTGTTAGTTACTTCAACGCTAACTGTAACCTCTATCATGCGTCTTCCTCGACCAAAAAACGTACCAATTTTATTTCCTGCAGTGTTTTTGCATCACTGCTTTCGAAATGGGGAGGGAGAGAGCATACCTGCACATTTCACGCTTGCGTCTGCTCAATGCTTCAACATCGTGCGAATTTCTGACCAGGCTTGGCCGTAGATTTTTTGCCATCATGAGTGGTTGGCAACACTTATTGGATGCAGTGGAAGGGGCGAAGCTAGTGCTCACCTGTTCTTACCTCCGCTCGTGCTCGCTCACGCTTCGGCTCTGGGAGCCAATTCATGGACAGGCCTGCTATACACTGTATCAAAAAAAAAAAAAAAAAACACTTCGTCCGAGAAATATTACAGAGGCTGTTCAGTAAATGGTTGAAAAAGAAGTTGAGTTCAGTTATGGTGGAGAAACGTTTCTATTTATAAATGAAGAAACTAAGATTATCGTCCTAACTTGTGCGAGTAACATTAGGTATGAACAATGATAGCATTTACTGTACATAGTCGTAGTGTATGTAATAAAACTAGCAGGTAGCTACATAATACTGTTTCTAACTAATTATATATTCTAACTAGATTTAGGAAGGTGATTTAACATACATTGACAGATTCCATGTTATTAATAAGTAAACCGTGTAATTTTGCAAGGATTAAATTGGAATGCAGTGTAATTTATATGAGGAAGTGGTTTACTCACATCGTTGTATTATATTAATAGTATTGTAATCTAGGTTTGTAGTATCGCACATATTATTATAACAAGTATCCTGTTATATGACCGGGGAAAAACAGACGTTAACGACAGACCTTAATAAATTTACCAAAACAAAGCTTTACGATAATGGAGAAAATCATTCACTTTGATTTTCAATTGTCAATTTTTCCATAAAACTTGGCTAGTAGCGGGAAGTATGTATATATTACTATTATTATATTAACATTGAGAATGTCATCATAATTGTTTGCTTCGTTTTATTTAGGTTTCCACGTAGAATATGGGCTTCAGTATCCTCAGTAGCTCCTCGAACGACAAATAGGGCGGAAGCATTTCATAAACATTATAATGAATAATTCTATTCAAAGATCCAGATATTTATCAGGTGATTTAATCTTTGTTGAAGATATACAATCAAAAACAAACTTGAAATTAAGATCAATTGTGATAGGAGATACCAATACATAAAGAAAGGAAGATTTAAAGAAACAACTTCATATTGAAGCAGTGTGAAATGCTTAAAGGTGATACATGTTCAGAGTATGAGACAAGAAAATTTTAATATTTGGATTGTAAATTTGGAGGTATCATGACTTCTTGTATCTAGTGATCAAATTATATTTAGTTAATCCTCAATATAATATTATTTTATTTCTAATTTCTATCCTAGTCTGAAGGTAAACCTTGTTTGCACACAGATTTTAAATCTACCATTGTGGCAACGTTGGATAAAAATCTGTGTTCAGAAAGGCATATAGAGATTTGTGCGCAATTTGGAATCTATAGTGTGCGCAATCCAGTTGCTCCCGAAATAATTTCTAAGTTGACAACACCGATATTTTTGTTATCTTTTTCCTACCTTTTGTTTTTAAAATGAAGTGTCTTCAAAGAAGTTACCTAGTTTATATTTTGATGTGCCATATTGATTTGTTTATTTTTTATGTATGTGTATGTGTCCCTTTCCATTAATGTTAAAAGTCGTGTTTTGAGCATGGGCGGATTTAAGGGTTGTTTGCTGTTGGGGACGGACATTCCGGGGATTTGGAATACCCCACAGTCGAGCAAGGGACCGGGAGTTTTCCTGCAGGAAATTGTTAATATCCTCATTTAGTTATTGAGCATTTCGTGTATAATTCTCTATAATACAACATAAAGGATATTTAAAAAAAAAAATCAGAAAGTTGTTGGCGGGGAATCAATGTCTCTCCATATCCCTCCCCCCACGTTTCCTCGTTACTACAGAGAAGTTCTCCAATGGTTTCAAGTCATTATGTAAATAGAAATGCAATCTTTTAGGCAACATACTCTCCCTGCATTTCAACATTTAGATAGCTGGTATGTCGTGTCAAAATCGTAATTAAACATACGATTCTTTTTTCTCTTTCCTCTGCTTTCTTTTTTCCACTTCAAACACTGACCCAATTAATTTCCACCTCTCAGCATTATTAAACCCCATGGTCAGTCGTCAAGAGTTCAGCATCAGGTCAAGAGTTCAGCATCCAAATTAGATATTCTACTTCATAATCCCTGACAGAATTGAGTACTGTATAGCGCACGAAACGATACAATTCTCGCATAAAAAGCCACTCATGACTTGCATGCCTCCATTCAACTGCGAATCAGACCTGCTCTGGAAGCTAGTAATGGTCGCATACAGTATTAATCAAGTAAGATGCATTCTCTTTGGGTGTTTCCATCATTTTAATAACAGTCATCATTATCACCACACGAAACGAGACCCAGAGGATCGTATGCAGCTACAAACTTCTTCCTCCACTGGATTATGTTGTTTGCCCTTTGTCTTCAGTTGTTTCATATGCCGATTCGTAACAGATACTAAAAAATTCCGACCTTCCATCTCTTTCTTGGCCTACCTATTAACCTTCCTCTATCGAAAAAAAAAAAAAGACGAGCATCTTCAAAGGTAATCTATTTTCCTCCATTCTGATTATATGACCGCCTACACAAGACGTTTCATACTCTTTAGGGCTGTTGAATAGTTCTAACTCAAGGCTATATGGTGTCTATTTTTCAACAGCAATTTGATAACAGCCTGTATATGAAAAAATACATTAAAGATAAATGGTTAGTGTAGTTAAGTGGCTATAAGCGGTTATCAATGGCGTACGCGAGGATGGTTTTGCGGTCTGTCCTCCTCCCTTGATCAAATGTTATAGAAAATAAACGTTTACTATCTATCTACGTATCATTATATATATATATATATATATATATATATATATATATATAGAGAGAGAGAGAGAGAGAGAGAGAGAGAGATGGATAGATAGATATAGATGTCATCAAAGTGAAAGAACACTAGTTTTTTCACTTAAAATTTGGTACCAATGTCGCCTAACTTACGAACAAAATTTGCAGTCATCTTCAAGTTGAATATTTAAAGAATTATTTGTCATGCATTCCGTATATCTAGCTTTATTTTTACGACCTTACATTCAAGAATAAAAATGCACTAAACTCTCGGGAAACTGAAATCATGGGCGTCGTTAGCGGGGGAACGTGTCCCCTCCAGATTTTAGTAAAATATGTTTAAAGAAACTATACTACTTTGTGTGTATATAACTTCTGTCGGAACGAGGATTTTGATTTTGAATCATCTGACCTCCGCTCCCCCCCCCCCCCAGATTTAAAAAGCTAACGACGCCAGTGCTGAAATTTACCTGGCAAATCCAGGAACGAAAATGTTAAAGTATACACTGGGAAATCTACAGTCTACTAGTGTATACAGTGCTAGAGCCAGCATTTTCGAAAAAGACAACGGAAGGAACACCTAATGTAAATAGAATCTTACAACGGTATGCAAAAAGAATTTGTCTTGCCGCCAGTTCCCTAGTAGCAAGGTTGGTTGGCCCACCGTTGGGGATTGAGTGGGATTTGGTCAAAACAGTGGGTGATGGTCGGTACAAGCCTATAGTGGAGAAACGTACGTTGGCCCACCGTTGGTTAAATGTATGGTTGGCCAACCAACTATTCTCCCGACCTTAACGCAACTATACTCGAGTTGACTGTTTTCCCAACCAAGAAATACGTTACTTTAGCGTTGGCTAAATAACGGGGAATCGCTCTACGAAAAGCATTTTTTCCCACCCCACGACCACTGATTTTTATCGTTGGGTAAAGGTCGCTAACTCCAACATACTTGATGTTGGTAGAGTGCGTTACTGATCATGCGCAGTTCTTCACCGCCATATTAGAAGTGTTGTGGTCATTGCGTTGTCTCTCTACTTACAGAAAAAAGAGTGTGATCAAACTTAAGTGCTTTTGTAAAAAGATTTAGACCTGATGCAAAAAACCAGCACTATTCATAAGTGAAGAACACAAGACAAGACAAGACAAGAAAGGTAAGTAGGTTATATAATCATTCTATATAAAATAATTTCCATACTTTTTTTTTATGGAAACATGTGGGTGAACAGGTTATGATTGTGCATGGAGTGCTAATGTAGAATAACATTGAAATGATTAATATCCATTTTAAGAAGGCAAAATTAGTTTACGTGAGCTAGTTACACTCTTCACTGGGTTACAGTACAGCAGATGTCTGCATGGAAATTAAGAGTTAATAAATATTTCTGGGTTCAGTTTGGCCGATTATCTTTGGCTACAATGCATTGTTCCTGCGCATGCACATTAGGTTAGGTTAATTCTGCTCTTCCACCCAAGTGTGACATAATGCTTTGACTTTGTATAAGTTTATGCATTAGTAACGATTCTCCAGTCACTTGAAAAAAGGGAAATAGTGCCAAAATGTACTGAAAACAGCATGCAATAAACTTTAAGACATATGCCCCTTGTACTTAGATTTTGAGTGAATTGCCAAAGTCCCAGCCAATTTCAGAAACTTTGCCGAATATATTGAACAATTAGGCCTAGTTTTGGTTTTCAGAGGAACAGTGTGTATCAGTTAGGAGATTTTTGTTTTTTATGTACTGGAATGGGCATTACTCGAGCACACAATTCTACCAAATTTTGACACGTTTCCTATATTTTCAAGTTATGTTAGGGCTTTGTATTCCTTTTAGCAGAGCATGCATTAAGTGAGGAGATCAGGGTTTGCCCAAGTGGGCCCTGCCCGATAAAACCCACCGGGTTTTTTCGGGTTGGACCCACTTGAAAAAAACCATCTGGGTTTTTGAGGTTTTTGTTACTATTTTTATTGGTACAACTAAGGCGATCATATTGAAAGTGATTTTTATCAGATTTTGAACTTTCATTGGGCGAATCAGATGCTTTCACGTTAAGGTACTCAACAGCATTCAACATAAGACATTTATAAACTTTAGAATGCACTGAATGAATAAAAAGAAAAAAACCTTCTCTTAGCTTGAGATAATTATAGAACAAATTAAAGTGCAGATTATGCTTATAGCCTATTTGAAGTAAAATATGCAATTTTATATTTTAGAAGATACTTTCCGTGAATAGTGTGCTCGCCAAATGCGACACCGAGGGACGTTATCCCTCACAGAGTGAAGGTACTACCAGTAAACAGGGTGCGAATTGGCGGGGGGGATGCCAGGGATTTCCCCCCCTGACAAAAATCTTTCCCCCTCTGGAGAAGAAAAATTTTATCCCTGGCAGGGATAACTTTTCCCCCCTCTGGAGTATTTTTGAATAGACATGAAGATAGAAAAAAAGAACAATTCTTACGTTGTGTAGCTAACCTAAATATTGCTGACTGAAAATTTATGAAACATCTCACATCTCAAATGTTTTGTACTTGTTAGTAAAAAAAAAAAAAAAGAAAAAAAAAACCACTATATTTCAAGTGTGTCCCAATTGGTGTTATGCCGATGTGTGTTTTCAAGTATCTCACTCGAAAGGGGGAGGGACAAGTTGCTGTGACCGAGATCCTTCAATAGTTGGATGTAGACATGTTGCCACACTGAACTATTTCGCGGGTTTTGCTGTGCACTTTAGCCATTCTAAGTAACCTACGATCTTCACTCGCCAAGAACAAACGACTGAATGACTTCCTTCCCCAAGTAAAGGGATGGTTTCCTCCGCAAGAGGGCTGCGGGGGTGGGTCCGAAGTATGCAAGGAAATCGAAGGGGGTGGAAAGGTCACCAAATGTTTGAGTCTGCAGTTACTGGAAAAGAACCCGTGTTACTTGAAAATAACTTTACTCCAATCGGAAATTAGAATTTCGTATTTTTATTCCACCACCGTTATATATATATATATATATATATATATATATATATATATATATGTATGTATGTGTGTGTGTGTGTAAGGGGAGGACTGGGTGCGCATATGGGTGAAATTCATCCCCCCCTGGGAAAATTTTTCAATTCGCACACTGCCAGTAAATATGTACTGCATTAGTGAAAATGCTAGTATTATTTTTGGCATTAGTGCCGTAACGCCGGACCAATTTGAAAACTGGAAAAAGCACCAAAATGCACTGCATTCGGTTATATTTTGTTGGATTACATCAAATTATGTTACTTTACGTCAGGGGCATAAAAACTACTACAGCACAGAAACACAAACCAACCTGTGCTAGGTGGCCATTAAAAAGCACGAATGCTGTCGAACCGAGTCAGGGCAGGGAGACCCGAGCGGAGCAAGGAGTTGCGTCCGAAGGGAGCAGGTGGGTATACGCGTAAGCGAGGGTAGTGACAACGTTCCCGTTCTCTTGGAAGTCACTTATCAAAACTGAGGCTGGTAAACTTTTCCGATTTCAAGAAGAAAATCATGCACAACAGTTTCCTGGGGTTTCGTTTCCTTAAATAAATAGTCCGCTAAATAGCCCTCGAAATGCTCTTCCTTCTTCCCCAACACCTTGCCTTTCGCGCTACAATATCATAACAAATATACCTCTCCGCGAAATAGTCCTTCCGCCTCAACATACTGTGCCGCTTACAAAATCAAAAACAACGAACAAAAAACAACTTTCTTCACTTTTACTAGTTTACTTACCCCACTTTCACTCATTCTTACTCGCAAACTTAAATAAATTCTTCAATTGACCGGGTAAATTTCCTAAAATTGGTCCGGTGCTACGGAACTTAACCCTTATTTATTATTATTATTTTATTTATTTTTGGTTACCTTTGATGGTAGCACAAGTATTCTTAAGTAAAATTTGGTTTTCCAACAACAGCTGTTTAGTCCAGTTATTTGTTGCTCCTCCTCAAATAAGCATTCTGTAGAATCAACAGCAGCAATAGCGTAAAAATTCTTGTCAAATTTAAGAAGCGTAATGCTCAGAGTTCCGAAAACCGTGTGACGCTTATTATTTCAAGTGCTGAATTCAAATTTCCATACTACTAGAAGTTTCGATGTACAGTAAAAAAAGCTTGGATTTTAGAAAAAAAAAAAGAAAGAAAGAAAACATCGCGAAAGAAATGCTCAGGAAATTCCCATAATTGAACACAAAGTATCGGAAGTGAACTTCACCGATAAAACTATTTATTTTATAAAACATGAGTTGTGTATTTGTTTTAAATTAATATTTTTGGCGAACGTCATTGAGGCTCCCGGGATGATTCTATCTACATTTATTCGTTCGTCTGCCTGTATCACACATACTAAACGGTACTACTTTCAGTGTTTTAAGCTTAAATTTTCAGGGCACAATCAGGAGATTTTCTGTAAATTTCCTGTACAGACTTTGGCTGCATAGCAATGTAAAATTTCAAAATGGCGGCCATTTTGTTCAAAATAGCGGGTGTCCACACTACAAATCAAGAGACATTGAAATATTTCGAAAAAAACAATTAAACCGGAAAATACCCATATGGGCTCAGGTGGGTTGTGCTTTTTCAAAAAGACCCGGTTTCTTTCAAACCCTGGAGGAGCTCCATTACTACTTGCAGATTGACTTCAGGAGGGCTCAGCAGGGTTGGCTGGTTTAAACCATGATTGAAACCTTGGTTTAAACCAGCTGGTTTTTTCAAAAAAAAAAAAAAAAAAAAAAAAAAAAAAACTGGTTTAAACCAAAAAAACAAAATGTTCGTAAAAGTGTAACTATTCGTAAAATTTTGATGAACACATATTTGTGGGCTATCACGTTTCACTCCCATATATTATTCGTACTATATTCAGACCTAAATTCCCCATTCTTTACTCAAAGAGATTATATTACAAAAGCAACTTTTTTATGTGACTTTATGGATGTTTCTTTTGTGATTTTTTTATAGTTTGTTATTATTGTTATGCAACCAAAGGAAAATTCTAAACATTGTTTCGTTTTAATAATGTTTACTATTGATAAAATACATCGAAGTACCGTACTTTTTCGGGGAATGGGGTCATACAAACCCCACTGGAGGCAATTATTGAAATAACAAGAATCTTTGGTAACTATTTTTGTATAAATTGGTCAGAGCTTAAGTGGACTCAATTCGTATCTTTATTCACTTTTCTTACTGATATGCAAAGTAAGTAGTTATATTTCTTTAACTTGGACTAATAAAAGTCGTAGTGAACTGACTTCGACCAAATTAGTTCTTCTGTACTCTGTAGTACTTTGAAATTGTCCATATGTAATTCTGTATAATGGTTCCATTTGTGCAATTGTTTATCTTTTTGTCCTGTTCTAATGACTCTTGATGATTATATTGACAAATATGTAAAGATTAGTCAACGTATTTTTACCAGGAGTCCTTCGTGAGTGAGTCGGCAGACGTATCGCGTTTGTGGCCAATTAGTCCCGGTTTCGAGTTCAAATAGAGGACAATTTCTCTTGGATGTAAGCCGAGAAGCAGTTTGGATTCCGCTTTAAGCTTATGTGACCCCTTCCAGCATAACCCGGTTGTTGCATACTAACACCAAGGCGAAAAAAGCTTATTTCTGTCCATATGTGATATAAATACATAGAGCAAATTATTTAAACAAAAAAAAAAAAAAAAAAAAAAAAACCTGGTATAAACCAAAAAGACCGGGTTTAAAGCAAAAAAAACTGTTTTTTTGGTTTTTCAATAAAAACCATGGTTTTTGCCAACCCTGGGGCTCAGTATAAATACAGTGTGAACGTATGGCACACAAACTACAATGCACAAAACACGAACTAACTTGTACTAGGTGGCCACTAAGAAACACGAATGCTGTCTGAGTCAGAGCAGGGAGGCACGAGCGAAAGCGAGGGGTGCGTCCGTACGGGGCAGGCGCGTCATCGGCGGAGGGTGTACGCATAAACGAGGATAGTGGAGACGCACACTTTCTCTCACTCAAAATTCATTTAAATATGCTGTGCACTGACAGTAATTTCTTACATTCACACTTCCATTCTTTCATAAAAGATGTTTCACATCGTATTTAGCTATAAATTTTCTTTTTGGTAAGACATTGTGCTCGAGTGGAACCGCGAAATATGTGCTAGGCCTGGTTGTTGGCTATTTATTGTGTTTTTTAAGTAGCACTGTATCTGTACGTGGAAGGAACTATGAGCTGTAAGACACGTGTCCTTCGTACCTCTGCTGTCACATAAGGAAGTTAAGGCTAGACATACTTATTTGTATCCACATGTTACTATTTAAACCAAGAAAACCAGCGTATTAAACCATAAAAACTTTCAAGAAACAGGGTTTTAACCAACCCTGTTTATTGGGTAATTAAATAGGATGATACTAATTAGCTACTTCATTAATTTGTAAAATATGTATTAGAAAAAGGTTTCGGGGCGCGGAAAGTGAAAATGCAGGAAACGGTTAAGGTAATTTTGTAGTTTAGGTTGTCAAGGCGGAGGGGGGGGGGGAGGTATTTAGAACAAATATACAGAAAAATTCCTCTGAAAACGAACGATTTAGGACTCACCTAAGCATTTTTTTTTTCAATAATTTGACGAGAATTCCTGACAAAAAATGTGAATGTAGTTTGTTCTCAAAATGTTCTTTATAAAAGAGTTTATCTGATCAGCCTTTATATACACACCTCGTTTCCAAGTTTCATCTCCTCTGTTAACCTGCTTCGAGAAAGCAAACGTGGCGCATCAATGTGTATTGTAACTCACTCATACGTGTAAACCATGCGTCCAAATATGTATTTGTGGGCCTGTCTCGAAATATTATATTTATATTTTTATATTTAAGGTGTTTTATATTGTAATGTATTGTATTGTTGTATTTGTTTCTCTTCTTTCTTTATCCAATAGCATATTATAAGTATACACGTTGATTTCAGGATGTTTCATGTGGTGGAATTTGACGAAGAATCTGGGGGTGGCTTGGGGATTGTTCATTCGGAATGGCTAACTCCTCGAAAGACGGAGAGTTTCTGGCCACCTTGTAAAGAATCAAAAAGATTCAATAAACTTTTGGAAGATGGCGTAATTCCTGAGGACTCTTGGAAGCTGTATAAAATCAGAAAAGTTCATTACGTAACAGGTTAGTTAATTATCTTTCCTTTGAGCTATGGTAGCGACCCTGCATTTACAAAAGTGTATTCCCCTCCACGCTTCCCAGGATAGCGGCTGGACAGGACGTTTGGGCGCTACCATTTCACCGCGGACGTTTCGGCGCCGGACGTTTGGGCGCGAAATACATAGTAAAAATTACAATTTACGATATATAAAGTAAGCTAGGCACTGAAAACTAAGCGCGAATCAAGATATATATATACATTTCCTGCACTTCTGTCTTTATCTCACCTCATTTATCTATCTATTTTCTATCTCTACTTTATTTATTAATCTAAATTAAATAGTTTAATGCGATTGTGACATTTGTTGCCTAACATCGTCATGGCTTAATTTTTCGCTTGTTCACGATTCTTAAAATTTGTTTTCTTTCGTATTACGTTGCCAAACTCTTCTCTCCAAGTCCAATAAAGAACTACCAATAAAAGATTTCCGCGCACTCTAGTTGAGGAAAGTGGCCCCGCGTAGCGTAATCGCTAACGCGCTCACCTTCGGTGCGAGCGGTCTCGGGTTCGATTTCCGGTGAGGGCACTCGATCGAGAAAGTGTAACACGCTCTTTCAGGCCAGCCAGTCTGAATGAGGTTTTCCTGGGTTTTCCTCATTCACACCAGCAAATGCCGGGGTACTACCCTAATTTATAGGTTCCAGGCCGCTTCTTTCCTTCCCTTTCCCCAGATAGTGTGCTCGCCGAGGGACGTCATCCCTCAAACGTCACGGGCTAAATGGCCTTAGATGCCTAGAGCCCAGAAATCTAAAACTTCTAAATCCTAATAGAGTTGAGGGAGAGATGTTAATACAGAGTGTCTAAGACATTGAGTTTAGGAACTGCAGTGTGCTGTATTACTGGTATCACTTTATATATATATATATATATATATATATATATATATATATATATATATATATATATATATATATATATATATATATATATATATATAAACATTCCAATATAAAAGTCAAAACTTAACATACTTTTTTCGCCTCATTGTAAGCATTTAAACTGGCGAAAGTGGCGAAAGGAAAAAAAAAGAACGATTTCAAAGTGAAAAATAATAGTTAAGTGTACATATATTGATCATTTAGCCACTAAAGATGTGTTTTTGACATTCACTTATTGCATAACTGCAGAAGTAGGTTTAATGTTTTTTTTTTTTTTTTTTTATTTTTTTTTTAATAATGAAATAGTCTCACTACGTATGTAATGCAGTCAATCATATCTAGTCTGGTCTACTTACCTTTGGCTTGAAAATTTATCAAATAAAAAGTACACTTAACTTGGTTGAAACTTAAATTTACGAAATTTAATTGTTAATTAAGTTTTTAGAATTTTGAAATTTCAGTAATTCTAGTATGTAAAACAAAATCAAGTATAATTCAAGGACTTCCACGACAGTAAACATCTTCTGATATCTTGATTCGAACTTAGTATTCAGCGCCTAACATAATGACTTTTTAATTTAACTCGCGTCCAAACGTCTGTCGCCCAAATGGCTTCGCGTCCAAACATCCGGTGCCCAAACGGCGGAACCCAAACGTCACGTGCCGGATAGCGGAATATAAATACCACCTTGAAAAATGGCATTATTATTTTACCTACTGCTATTATTATTTGGTATGCAGTGCAGTAAATACAAAGATATTCCCCTCCGTCCGGACATGTTAGTATACTGACTTTTTTTCTTTAAGAAACATTAGCTGTCTGTGCCGTTTTAAAACGGTCGAATTAATGACCCTACAATTCATATCCTATATTGCGAAAAGGAAATGTCCCGTTTGAAATAATCACGCAATGGGTTCGATTCCCGGCTGGAGCTCATGCGTTTCGGATTCCACGTTAACAAGTTGGTCCACGTCTCATAGCCTCGCTGCTGAACGGGACGTTAAACTCAAAATCAACGCAATGAATCTCTTGAAAATTATTAGCTTTATTCACTTACATTAAATATACTTGGTTTTCTTTCTCATTAGAAATTAAACATATCGTTCCAGCCTGACAGCTACTATTACATTATGTTACGCTCCTAAGTAAACACTTCCAAATTAACTAATTAGGAAAAGATTTTTTTTTATTTTTATTTTTTTTATTTTTTTATTTTTTTTTTTTTTTACTAATTTTCAATTTTATTTTATGTCGGAAGCTGCACTTCATTCACGTTAGCTTTGCATCAGAAGTTCTATCTATTGTAATAGACTTAGTGGAAGATCTTATTAACGAAATTTCCACGTCCTTTATCCATGTAATGTATCTCTTCAGGTGACCTATTGATTGCACGAAGAAAAGAAAGGGATGCTCAGTATACTTCGGATTTGTTAAGTGATGCAGAGGAAGTTAGAAGAAAGAGGAAAACTAGTCGTAATGCACAATATGTGGAAAGTGATGACACAAGTGAAGAAGATGATAGTCAACGAACCCAGAAAATAATTTATCCACGTATGAACTCTAGAGAATTGTTCAGGGAATCAGAGGCCCATTCAGTTTCGTCACCTTCAGAAAGTAACCAAAATGCAATTGGGAGAAATGCAGGAAAGTCTTCAAGTGCCATTGGAGGCGAGGATGGGGCGACCTTCAGCGCTGAAGAAACATCTTCATTAAGCCCAGAACAATCGAAAATCAACACGGTCGGTATGTACTTCCTTCTTTTAAAATGTAAATTTTTGGCGTTCAGACTTCAGGGACGTATTTCGGGTGTTCCTCCCCCCCATCTGCACCCAAGGTTGAAAACCCTGTGCATTTTACATAACTTGAGTCGAAATTTATGCATCTCATTCCGTAAACTAGTTTTAAACTTCCGATTTTACACACACACACACACACATATATATATATATATATATATATATATATATATATATATATATATATATATATATATATATATATATATACACGTTCCTGCCAGATTTCAATAACTTTCGTGAATACAGTGTATCATTTTGTTGAATGTTGATGTACTTTTTCCTCAAAGCATGAAAAGTATGAAAAAGTGTTTGGGATTGCAATCAGTTAAAGATTGGGAATCAATTCGAAATTTAATCCCAATTAGGAAATTTGCTATGAAAATTCATAGCTAATTAACATTTAACTCTATTCCCAATGTTTTTCTCAGGTCTCAAGATGTATTATCCAAAGCGAAAGAAATTATTAAATTAAAGATAACACTGTTTAAAAGAAAAAGTTAGTATTTTCCACCCTGCACCAGACTCCCGCGTGGTGCAGAGCATGTTTGCGGTCAGTAGATAAGCTGGACTGAACGGCTGAGAGGAGAAATTAGAATACCCAAACTGTAAGATCAGTATCATAATATCGGGTTTTGAAAGCAGGCATATAAATGAGTATATCCTAGAATTGTACATTCAAAAATATGTTGCAATGAATGCATTTGAGGCTTGCAGAAGTAAACTTCTTCACCCATTAGCTACTATATCTTTGAAAGCAGAAATGGTTGGTTGGTTTTATACTTTCTATGAAACTGAACTGGTGCAAATATTTATTAATAAATGAATAAAATTCTGAAAACAAAGTTCAGAAATTATTAATAGTACTATTTTTAACTCTTGTGTACTACCATGGGGTCTTTTGGAACCCTAGATTTGTTTCTCATGTTACAGCTGTTAAACAAGTGAGGTTACAATTCATCTTTTCTTGCAGACTATCTCGAGTGTATGCTAAAGATGCATACTAAATATTTAAGTTGTCTCTTTGATGGTTCTGCGTAAAGAACATAATTTAGGTGGGATTCTAGAAGACCCCATGTAATTCCTGTGTAAAAGTGTTCTTGATAGTACACAAGGGTTAACATTCTTAAACAAAAAATGCCGAAATTATGAGCATTCGAAATCGTAATGTTGCAAAAAAAAAAAAAAAAAAAAAAAAAATGTTTAAAGTTATTTTCCTTCTATATTTCTTTTTTTTTTTTTCTATTTCTTAAAAGTTATTATATATGCAATACAGGTTATACTTCATTTTTCCCGCAGGTTTCACGGTTATTGCTAAGCATTTGGCGAACATTAAGGGACGTCTGGAACGTATAGAAGAAACCCAGTCACGCATACTGGAATACATCCACGGAAATTTACGTTCACCGGGAATTTCGCAACCACTGGTATTACCCGACGGTCTGACTCTACCCTGTGAAACTGTATCATTGGTTAAATCACTGGAAGAATGGGCACACAATGAAAATAATGCTACAAGTTTGGTAGGTTTTGAGCTCACTGTAGTATTTTAGACAGTAATTTCCGTATTTTTATATTATACGGGGTGATACTTCCCATTAGGTATCTTACATTTGTTCAATGACACGTGGCAACTTGAAACTGAATAAACAAAGTGGGTCATAATTTCCTTTGTAATTTCGAACATTGATAATGCAGCAACTATGATAGAAATAAACTTTTTCATACCAGCAATTGGCGTCTCTTCTAGTATGAATCTATATAACATGCCTCATAAATTGTTCATATATTAAGCCGCTACAGAGCAGTCAACGACCTTAACGTGTCATGTTAGGGCGTGTGTGGTAGAAACATTCGGCATCTGTTTCTATGAATGTCTCAGTTGTTGTAATATGAATATTCACAACCGCGGAAGCAATTATGAATAACTTCGTTCCAGTAGACATAACCTAATGAAGCCTATAGGGCATATCTTATTTTATAGAGACTTGGATTTGCGTTCGTTGTATTTTGGGCACAAGTTCGGCTCCGCCATCCTAACAGGGACTTTCAGGATTTTCCCACCAGGAGAATTTTAAGACTATGCCTATAGAAAATGGTCATGCCTTAAACATTTTCCCGCATCTTAAGCTGTTATGTAACGTGTGTGTTGTATCTAGATTATAAACAAAATGTTATACACAATGCAATGGAAATATCCCTGAAGTAGCATCCCTGCTTCCTTTGTTTTTGTATCATAAGAAAATAATTATTTATTCAGTGTTGGCGAAATGATTAAAGAGAAATAAGTTTTTCATTGTATATTTGCTACACATTTTAAGGTTCTTTATGCTTCATTATGCTTTTAAAATTCTGTTCGTCATTATTTTCATGTTTGGAAATAATAGCATATTTTACTGTTTGCCTTATCCGGCTAGTTGTTACGGGATGTTTCATATTAAAAATGTTCTGTTTCCGTTCTTTCGTGTGCAAATTGTACTGCTCTGTGCACTGGTACAAATATATGCTATCTAAACATCTCTAAGTAGTGGTATTTAAGAACCTGGAAAAGTCAGGAAATTTGATTTTGCCAAACGAGCAGGAACCCTTTCATCTATTACTTCTAGTTTTCTTCGTTTCTATGCTAGGCAAGGAAAAAATTGATATTTTTAGTTCATTGTGTCCTGCTATTCGTTAGTAACAACTAGTGTATTGGTAATATGTATAATTATAACTGCTTTTATTATATTTGCTTACAGCAAATAGCTTTGAGTACCTTGGGTGGTAAAAGTGTTGAGAAGTTAGTGAGACGAATGTTAGAAAAAGTATTCAGTAACGACGCAGCAAAGAAATTCAACTGGACCGGTAGAAAGGGTAAAGAAGCACTAAGAACCCTGAGAATAATGCAAATACTGAAAGGTATGCTTTGATTGGAAACTCCTGTCTAATATGCACTTTGTTTGAGGACAAATTTTGGACAGTCACCACTCCTATCAAGTACATTGAGCAAAATGCCACCTTCCCCTCCTTCCTCCCGCGATCTGAGGTTCATATGTGCGTTATTGTTGTGACTGAATCTTGTGTAGGTTCCATTCGTGGATAACAGACCTGTAGGATTTACTTACTATTCATTGATGCTCGTTTCCTCCGATAATATGCGCGAAACACAACTTGTACGCTTTACAAATTCAGGGGTGAAAACGCAAAGGGGCGTAACTTGAAAAAAAAAGTGCGTTTTTCTATTATGACTTCCACGTGTTCTATCAACTGTTAAAATGCAGTATCTCACTTCATTATAGTTCCGGCGATATAAAGATTTAAAAATCAAATTTCCCGTAGAACTTTAAATCGCTCTGCTGTAAACTTGGGAAAAATCAAGATACCCCACTTCGAAATGACGGCCTAAATTTCGTTATAGTTTCCTCGTTGGCTTTTGTCACTGCTTAGATTTTCTAATATTTGACCTGTCGGTATCTTGGACAAGGACCAAATGAATGCTCTTTCATTTATCTGGCTTATCACTCAGTTGTTGCTACTAGTACTTACCAAAACAGTTTCTGTGCGGTCATGCAATGAGAGTGCCTAGCTAGATTACATGCAAAATAACGTAACCTTACACAGCTGCTTTCTAGCTTTTATAGTAAAACTTAATGAATCAAATTTGCTGCCAGGTGACATAAAATTTGTCTTCTACGCCATATTAGGACCAACTGGTCCCAAGTTAATTATTATATAAGCGTTTATTACAAGTGTCGACAAAACGCACGGTGACTACCTTCAACATGATGGTCATAAGGCGTTCGGTCCTCATGTTATTATTACTTCATCGTAAGGTATTGCCCGATTTCTCCAGCAATGTTGAAAATATGACATGTCCAGACTTTTGCCTCGGCCTGCGTACATGTAGAATTTTTACAATTAACAATTTGAAAAAAAAATAGTTAATTTTACTGTTATTACTATTAATATTTAGCTTTATAAGAATTTTTCTTTCCCCCAATACAGTGAATTTTGAATTTTATTTTTTTTATTTTTATTTATTTATTTATTTAATTTTATTTAAATGTCAAAAAATTTGAAATAAGTTTTAAACGATGTCCAAAATTTACATATCGTGAACTGTTGCTTCCAAATAGAAGTGAGATTACCAAATGTGAGTGTTTTAATAAGTATAGTAGATTTGTTTAACAGACTCATTACCTTATCGGCATCATCCTTGTTTTCCATGCTGCAATAGATTATTGACAGTAAGTTGCATTACTACTTCGACTATGTCTTCTCTCTTCACTTTCTTTCTTTTCAAGTCTGTTCTAAAGATAAATGTTCTGTATTCAAGTTATTCGTTGCATGTCAGAAAAAGAACTCTGAATAACGCTCGTTAGTGTGAAAGCCCATCACATTTATTACACTTCTATATCAATTTTTTTCAGCCAAAATGCTTCAAAGGGAACTTTTAAGCATAGAGCGAAGTTCAACATTAGTCCCCATCATTCGACTACACAGTATTTTAATTCGCTATACTGGTTCGATCCCAGCTCGCGCTGTGTGAACTTTGTGGTGGACAAACACCGAACTCGTGGGTTTTCTCGGGATTATCCCGCTTTCTCCCACTTTTTCATTCCACCATTTTATTCATCTCTCATCATCATCATTTTTGCCTAACCATCATATCCGTGGGACGTAAAACTGAAAGATCTCATTTTCATTTAATTCGCTATACGTTACAGGGAATAGCCAATTTTCTCTCGAAAATAAATTACAGGTTTCTGAGATCCAATTTTGGTCCATTAATTTTAAATTACTCGGATGTTCCGTATAGCAACAGTTAACTTGGATTCACGGTACCATCTCGACATTTAGTCCATGGTTGGGAAGATCATTATTGAAGTAAGATTTTTTCCAAACTCTGTAAACAACTAATACTGCACTCACTGACATAGAACACTGTATCATTTTGTTATGCATAGATGAAGAATTTTTTACTTTTTTTGGATTCGAATGAAACTGCAGACTAACCATTAAATCACATTTATTTGTTTATTGATTGAAGAGAACCTTACAAAATTAAAATATTGAGGAGGAATTTATTGAAGTAAGATTTTTTTAGCAGTCCTTCTAAAAACCAACTAACACTAACTCAGTGATATAAAATTCTCTCTCTCTCGGGTTCCCCCGTAGACGTCGTTACGGTTACAGCGCTCGCCTTCAGTGCGCGTGGTCGCAGGTTCAAATTCACCTGGGAACCTAATGCCTCGGATAGCAACTCGAGAAGTGGTTCAGATCCCACCTTAAAGTTTAGGTTCTGTCTCTATATAGCCTCGCTGCTGAAAAGGGACGCGAAACTCCCACCAAACAGACAAAAACATTATGTCTTACGTTATTCATGGATGAAATCTTCCATCCATAAATAGCAAGAGAGAATGTGTTTATGTCAGTGACTGTAGTGTTGATTGATGTTTGTAGGGACTGGAAAAATCTTACATCATTAATATCCTCCACAACCATGGAGCAAACGTCGAGATGGTACAATGAATACAGGCTAGTTGGTATAGGAAATATCCGAGTGATTGCAAGCGTATGGACCGAAATCGGATCTGGTAACAAGGATCGGAACATTAACACGTCATTTGTGTTTGCGACCATTTAGTACTGTTTATAGGAGAATGGCAGTAAAACTTTTACTTCCTACGTCGAAGGTCAGGATACCAATGTCGGTAATCATCCTGACTGAGTTTTTCGGCGGGTTTTCTCAGTCCCAAAGAGGCAAGTGATATTGCATCTGAATGGCAAGGGACGTCAGATCTCAGGTGTGACGACCTTCGACCGTAATGTTCACTTGGCTACAAAATATTAAAATTAAATTCTCTTCAGAATATTCCGAGTAATTTAACAGTGAACGATTGTACTTTTTAATTCATAAGTGTTCTATACATTGCGTTATACATGTTAATTACATTGAAACTTTGTAATCATTCCAGATGGCGTTCGGCGGGTAATACCATCAGCAACCGATGATCAAATAGAAATGCACGTAAGGAATTGGTTTAAATACTCCATCGACAGAGACGGTGGGCGGGAACGAAGACGACCATCCTCTGCGAGTGGGGAATCTTAAGAAACAACTAATACATTTTTAAAAAAGACAGAAAAAGAAGCATTTTTTCGGTAAGTTATTTCGATGTAAAGTAATTGTATTTAAGATGGATAGATTTAAGTTAATATTATTTAAGTCATAATTTTAGTGCGTTTAACATTAACCTGCCGCTAATTTCACCGTTTTTCTGTAATGTCTTCACAATAGATAAATGAATCGAAAATTTCTTTGTGGGAAGGCATGACAATATTGTCTGAAAATATTCGAACACTATATTATCCTTTGCACTATAGAATACGCTTCAAACTTCAGTCTTGATTATTTTCTCACGTGCAGAACTCAGAAAGGACGTTACTTTCACCTTTTTGCTTTTTTGTTTTCCGTGTCTAATTTTAACCCTAGAAATGCTGCAATAGAAATTACAGAACGCTGATCAAACAAAAATTCGTTTTTATGCGCGTCTGTTTGTTTCCAGATGATCCGACCCACTATCCCCGAAATTCGTGTATTTTGCATAACTTTAGGCGAAATTTATGTATTTTGTGTGTCTTTTGTGCCGTAAGCTAATCGTAGCCGTTCGATTTTGTAAAATACGTCTTTGCCAGTTATCATAATCTTTTGTGGAAAAAAAAAGTGTAAAGTTACGTTGGTGTAACTTTAATTCTTAAGAAACATTGTTACGGATTCAGGATTTATTAAAGATTGAGTGTTCATTAAAAGTTTTCATCCTGAACCACGGTTTAAACCATTTTTCTTTTTTCAGTTGGTTTAAACAAAAACAGCAACTAAAATAAAATAAAGTAAAAAAAAAATTAAAAGCCGAAGTGCCACAAATTGTATGAATTTGGTGACGGTTTTTCCACATATATCAATTAATCTCCGTTAATTCTACTCAAGGTTCCACCAGCGAGACAACTCCCCTCCCCTCCCCCAATGAAAACATAAAAATACCAGTTTTAAAACCCAGAATTTTCTGTTTTTTACATTATATGATTTTCTGAACTTTCTGAAATGATGAAACTTCAAAGAAAAGGATAATATAAACTTTCGCATTTTAGTGTTAGTAATCGGAATAAAATTGTTTTCTTCATAGTTCATAGACCTGGTCTGTCTTTTGACACGTGTTTTTGTGAAATGGCACTTTTCCGCAGCATAAGGTACAAACTGTGATGTTTTTATTTGATGTACTTTCTTAAAATTGTCGTGCTTTCACACAAAACATCAGTATTTTCTCAGGGAAACCACTTGAGGAAGATATTTTTACATTTTCGAAATCCCGAGGGAGGAGGTAGAAAGAAGGTATACTACCAATTAGGAGATGACTTTTTTCTCAGCCATATCACGCCCTATTGATGCCTAAATATTTGTTATTATTCCTAAGAATGTGATGTACTAAATTCCTTCGGACATAAAATGTTTTAATTTAGGAGATGTGACCTAAATTGTCATAAATTATACAGGGTAAATATGACGCCAAAAAATGTTACTTTCAAACGTAGTTTTTAACATTTTTTATGTTTCTAAGACATTTGTAGATTTTATAGACACACGAAGTAATTTATCAGTCTTGCTTGAAGATAAAGCAGATTGGAATATTTTTTGCCGCTAAAAGGAAAAGAACTCCAATTGTGAAAATAAATCACATCTGTCCAAGTTCTTTTTAATTACCTAATTTTTTCAAATCATGATTGTATATTTTGTTGGGATCATAATAATGTAGAAGTAATGTTAAGTAAATAAAGGTAATTTGTTGCTGTTCAATGCTTTTTCACACTGTAATAGACTGTGAACTTTTTTAAAAGAATATATGATGACATTTAAATACCAATGCCTAATGAAGAAGATCGAGGGCAAGCTCTAGAAGTTAAAAGTAACTTGAAAGCCCCAAAGAATGTAGATATAGGATTCGGGCAGAAAAAAATTGCATTGGGAAGCTTAAAGATGTCAAGGAAGTAAACAAGTGCAGTTTCTTCACTGATTGTCGAAAATTTTTGATAGGCACTACTGAAAGAAATACTCGAAAAATATCCTCTTACTCGTGCTATTTCATGCTTTGATCCTGAGGTATTCTTGTATAAACCTAAAATTGCCCGGATAAGGATGACGAAGTGCTTGGTAATACTCCATCAGTCGTTTCGTCTCGATGATGTTAAAACAGGTAGTTCAGAAAGTGTTCGAATCTTTTCTTTTTTTTTTAAACCGTCTAAAAGCGTCTGATTTTAATTCAAATCTTGATGAATTTTATAAATCAGTTCTAAGTGGGAAAAGTGAATTCTAACACTTGTGGAGTCTTGTGAAAATGACATTGATTATTTCACATTGCAATTCAAGTGTAGAGTCTGGTATTTCTATTAAGAAAAGTTTATTGGTAGACAACTTGTAAGTGGCTTCTTCATTAGCCCAACGACAACTAGTAGATTGGCCTACGCACGTGGAACTTCAGAACTCTTAACTTCTGTGAAATGTGCGAGAAGAAGACAATTCGGCTTTGGAAGAAACGGGAAAAGAAAGAGAAAATTATCACTTAACTCTGTATGTGCTTATTCCGTAAAAAATACGAAAATTTGATTTAGGTGCCGTTAAAAAATTTTGTAGCTCCTGATCCAAAAACTAATTATCGGCCAAGATCGCAATCTTTTGATGAAATTTTTTTGGGGGGGCGGGGGTCATTCCTAAAATTCTCGTTATCTTTTAATATGTTGTATAATATGTATAACAATAAATTTGTTTTGTTGTGGTACCAAGTAGGATCTATTGCAATAACTGAAAAAAAAAATCGGTAGGAATTGGTATGGGCAGCTGTACTGTTCGCTCGTCATAACTTTCATTATGTTAAACTTTCAAATATTTTTGCGTTTGAGGGTGGAAAATTCACAATTTGCATTCTCACAGTTGCATATACATTTACACATTATTTTGAAAAGTTTCTCATTGTTTTATTTTTCATTTTATTGAATTCAAAGAAATATTGAGAAATTCCATTAAAGTATCTTTTTTTTCTGGTTTGTTTACTAAACTTTTAGGAGCGCTTATTTTTTTCGAAATTTATAGAATCAATTTGTTGCCATTTTTTTTAAGAATTCTTAAGTTACAGCTGCTCGTTGTGGAGAAGGATGGCTAATCTTTTAGTGTTTTATATAAAGAAATTTAACGTTAGTGTATAATATTATTTGAAAATGTCTTATAAAGTCTCTTCACTAGCTCAAATGGCAATTCCTTGGATAACTTACACTGGTCTACTATTATTAGCATTTTGTATGGCTCTGTGTCTACTGTATAGTGTTACAAACGGAAAGTTGCTGATCTTTGGCAGCACACAGGTTGAGAATCACTGCCCCAAGTCTTTATATAGCTTTTACGGGCATTGATCATCAGTACACCATTATGTTATTAAATGTCGCGGGTCAGGGAAAATGGGTGATCTTGCACCTGGAAATCATGGAAAATGATAAAAGTAATTTTGTAAGAACCCTGTGTTGGGTTAAATTCTTATTTTAAAATTCAGCCATTCACTACTTTTATAAACGTCATTTCTAGCGTATTGATTATAATACAATGTCACTAAAATGACGTTACATACTTGTTAATATTGTTGATAAATAATAACGCAGGCATGATTATGACGGGAATTTCCTGGTCTAAAAAATACACTAATAGAACCGCACAACTCTATACGCAAAGTACTATTTCGATTTCCGAATATACTTCGTATAGGAGTTGTAGATCTTGTCCTTTATAACCCCATTGCTGGAAATACGTGAAGGCCAAGTTAATTTATTTCTGTCCATACGTATTTTTTTTAATCAATCACAGAAACAGGTTGACTTTTTATTTTTTGTAAGAAAACGTTTTTTGCCAACCCTGGTTCGCAACACTTATTACAAGAGAAAAATGTTATTTAAAAAATATTGAAATAAAAGAACTGCCAAATGAAGTTTTAAAAATATTTTTTCCACTTCATTATTTATTTCGATAGGTTTTAAGGTGTTAAGTGTATATGGCACAAGTCGGAAGGACAAAGGGCTCTGGTAGGGTCTGTTTTAAAAGTTTTATTCCAGTATTCATCTGAGGTGTACATGAAAATTTCTACCCAGTATTGACATTCGCGAAGCACAGAATTTGCAAATGCTAAACCAGTGGTAGAATGGACCTTTATTTATTTACTTTAGAAAATCGCGAACTGCAAATGTATTTAAATTATATTTTATAAATTAAGTTCGGCTGTTTTCACTTTGTACATATGAAATATATATATTACGTTGCATTGGAGGGGATTGTTTGTACTAATAAGCTACTTAACTTATATTTGCAGTTCTGGTTGAGATGAGAGGCCAGCTACTGAACCTACACCCAATTCTTAGATTTTAAAAGGACAGGTAAATAGTTGAAAAATGGAGGAAACAGTGGAAAAAGAAAACTTTGGAGATTCTGCGAGATCTAAGCGCCGCAAGATTCAAAAGGAGTATGAAGAAATTGTTAATGAATACAAATTTCTCTCTGCAGAAGTAATAGGACAAGAAATAAAGAAAACTAATAAACTAGATTCAGATAACAATGCGAATGAAACTTTGTGCAGAAATGATGATCAAGTTCCACGTGTTAGTGACCTTGACATTTCAGAGGTATCCAGTGAATATGATAATTCTAGTGATTTTGGAATGTGGAGTGATGGTTCACATGGTGAAGTTCCTGATTCTTTGGAAGTGAAGTTGGTGCAGTGGGCAAAGGAACATAACATAACTAATACAGCCACTACCGATCTGTTACATATTTTAAACAAATATTTCCCTCAACTTCCTTTAGACGCACGAACTCTATTACATACACCGTCTTGCTCCAATGTAGATACACGTGCAGGGGGTCTATTTAAATACTTTGGCGTAGAACATAATATTGTGAAGAAAATGTCATCAGGTTTGGTTCCATGTGTTTATCCATTTGTAAATTCCAAGTTGTTGGTAGAAAATGAGGGATCATGTTTGGTAACTATTACAATTAATGTGGATGGTTTACCTTTACATTCGAATTCAACCAAATGTTTTTGGCCTTTAATGGGAATTGTGGATCAGGCAGTAGATAAAACACCATTCTTAATCGCGATTTACTATGGTGAATCTAAACCATCAAACTGCAATGAGTTCTTTGAACCGTTTGTAAAAGAATGTAAAGAACTTGAATCACGTGGCGTAGTGTATATGGAAAAACAGTATATATTCCGTGTCAGTGCAGTTATAGCTGACGCTCCAGCAAGAGCTTTCTTGAAGTGTATTGCTTCACATAATTCTATTTATGGCTGTGAAAAGTGTACTCAGGAAGGGGTATATTTTGGTAGAACTATATGGTTGTATGAGAAAAATGCCAATTTAAAGGATGACATTTCGTTCAAACAATTAAAATACGAAGAGCATCAACGTTCCGAAACTGTGTTAACAGGTTTGCAACTAGGTCTTGTAAGTCAAGTGCCCTTAGATTATATGCACTTAGTTTGCTTAGGTGTGGTAAAGCGCCTTGTACAAACGTGGGTCGATAAGGGACCTGCAAGATGCAAGCTTGGTTGGCGTAGTATAGTGATTGTTTCTGAAAGACTTGAAGTTATTTCAAAAAATTGCGTACCTATTGAGTTTGCCCGTAAACCAAGAGCGCTTAAAATGTATAAATACTGGAAAGCCACTGAATATCGTGCTTTCCTTCTTTATTTCGGGCCGGTAGTTTTGTATAAAATTCTACCTCAGCAACTATACAAACATTTCTTAGTATTGCACGCAGCCATTTATATATTAGTAAGTGATTTGTGGAAAAATGCAACGTGGAGAACATACGCAAATGACCTTCTGCACAGCTTCGTGCAGCATATCACAGACCTGTATTTCAAAGAGTTACTTACATATAACTTTCACAATTTGTTACATCTAGAGAAGGATGTTGTTAACTATGGTAACTTAGATAACTTCTCGGCATTTCCTTTCGAAAACCATATGAGAATAATTAAAAGAATGGTTCGAAGCACCAACAACTGTATACAGCAGGTGGCAAAGAGAGTTGAAGAAATAGACTACACTGATGTTTGCAAGAAAGAAAAGGTCAAAGTTCAATTGGATAGGTGTAAAGGTGTCATTTATATGTCCAAAATGTTGAATTGTTCCTTCTTGATTGGGGCAAATGAATGTGATGGTTGCTTTCTCAGCCAATCAGGTGACGTCATACTTGTCCGTCAAATAAAAAAGCTCCCTTGTAATGAATACGAATTGCAGTGTGCAGTTTTTCAAAGAAAAATCAATTTGTACAATGTACCGTTCGAAAGTAAAGCATTAGATATATATATAGTTCGCAATATATCTGAAAACAAGAGATATATTTCTTCAGATCTAAAGAAGAAATGTGTGCTTTTACCATATTTTGATGACCAATTTTCTTACGTGTCTATTCCATATGCTAACATGTGTTTATTTCATTAATAACAGATCGCAGGGTGTCAACTTGAAATCAGATAATTAATATGGGAAATTTAGGCTTCATATTTCGGCCTGGAAAACTAAGATATTTTTAATGTAAACAAATAAGCTTGTACTCACCGCTGTATGTGAAGAGTCCACAAATAATGTTCTGAATTATTTGTTACTTCATCCTCAACATGTCAGAAAGGACTTTAATTGATTCTTTTAACCCGTTTTACGAATGTAAGCAAACTGAGGATAAAGTAGCGGGTACTTCGAAAATTTTACTTGTGTGTTCTTCACATACTGCGGTGAGTACAGTCTTTTTGAGTTGTTTACATTACCGCTTGCCGAATTAAGTTTTTCAAGTAGACATTATTATTAATTTTAAAAAGTGAAAAGTGTGTGACAGGACTCTAGATCAAATCCAGGTCCTTAGGTTTATCGCGCCTGTGTGCTAACCAACTTCGCCACCCAGTCGATCCATTTTCCAGTCACACAATTACACTTTTGAGTACGGTGTTCTTTTTTTTCAGACTATATGGAGAGTCAGGATACCACAACTTTCTGTTGTGATTGGACTTCCCAGCAGACACTGGGGCAGTCCAAACTCAACAAAGTTGTAGTACACTCCATGTGGTTTGAAAGAAAGACAACACCGTCCTCAATAGTTGAAATTGTGTGGTTGGGAGTTAGATCGACTGGGTGACGCAGTGAGTTAGCACATAAGCATGATGAGCCTAGGGCTCAGGTTCGATTATTGGTCCAATCACACATTTTCTACTTCAAAATTATAATGTCTGCACTTGCGGAGGCTTGGTGTAAAAATCGGAAGTCGCCCTAATTTCTTTATTGAGATATTTTTATTTTCTATAGTCCTTACTTTTCGAGTGTTGACTTTGTGATTAAGTATACTTTTAAGAGGGCTAGTCACAGCGAAATTAAAATACCGCTAATTTTACAGTAATTATGTGATATCTTCAAATAGATAAAAGAATCGAAATGTGGAACAAGAGCGCCCTAGACAATATTATTTTGCATGAGATACCGTTATCACGAATCACCTAGTAGCTTTGCGTTTCCAGCCATTTGTAAACGAAAAAATAAGTGCCGATTCTCTAAATGGCTGGAAATCGAAAGCAGATAAGTGAGTCGTGATAACGGTATCTCATGTAAAATAATATTGTCTAGCGAGCTCTTGTTCCACTTTTCGATTACTTTTATATGTTTGAAGATATCATAATTACTGAAAAATCAGCGATATTTTGATTTCGCCGTGACGGGGTCTCTTAATTTTAGAAAGAAAGCAACGTTTATTGAACTTTAAGCTGTACGTTACGGGGGGAAGGGAAACAGTAGGTATGTTTTATCCAAATCATCATCCTGTGTCTTATAAAATCGAATCGTACGTTTAATGACTCTTTCAATTTTCATTCGCACTGTTAGGTCTACTTGTCTTTTCCTATGATGTAGTGTTTTTTTTTTTATTATTTATTTGCTTTCTTGGATTTATAAGGTAAAAAGGCATTTACTTGTTTTATCTGATCAGAATATTAAGTTGTGTATGTTAAGAAATTACGAAATATATAGGTTTAGTAGCCGGTTACACTCTCAACGTTTTTCTTGTAATGTTACAACATATGTATGGGTGCATGCATTTAGAAAAAGTAGACACTCAGACGTATATATATATATATATATATATATATATATATATATATATATATCGCATTCAAAAAAGTTTATTTTATACGTATATGAGGCGATGATGCTGTAAAATTTCTTCATATGTAGTAGAAGTAATAACTGATCTACGCTATCTGAGTATAATTGTAACATTAACAAAATAAGAATTTCCATTATGTAAAACTGTTTACTGTATAGTGCTTCAAAATATGCCATTTTCATGCACAGATTTACTTCTTAATCATTAACCACTGGCCGGTCCCCTTTCATATGCTCGTACACATATGTGAAATAATGCTGGGATTTCAACATGGATCCAGATTTAATATGCATATCTCATTGTTGTTTACAATGAACAGTTACCAAAATTTTGTTTGCAACTTCAAAAATATTTACTATTTTTATTTGTTATTGTACTTTTTTACATGTAAGAAGATTGTAATGTAAAACAAATGATTTTGCAACTTGCAATTATAATAAAAATTATGTAGTGGAAACTTAAGAACAGTGTTTAATTTATTTCATTTCCATTAAGTTAATACTGTTCTCTTTTCAATTACTTTGTTATTGCAGTAGTATTGTGGATTGGTGTATATAATAGCAAGGAAAAGTTCCTCAATCTCTAATGGGTACAATGCGTGTTTGTTATTTGGCTGTTTGTCTATTGATTTTTATTTTTCAATAATGTGCTTGGTTACTACTAGTATCCATTAAAACGCAGTTCTGAACGGAACAAAATGAATTATATTAATAACTATACGTTACAGTTTCAAGAATCTAACGTCCTCTTTATCAGACGCAAACATTGAGAAAAGACTGTTGACAGCAGATCTTATCAACTGATGGTTATTTAATGGTTAATGGTTATTGGTTTTCCAGAGCGTTTTAATGGTTATTGATTATCCAGAACCAGGGAGTTTATTGTTTAGTACTAGTATAAATGTACAATCGGAAGACGTCGCATCCTGACCCAACATGTAAGTATTCATCTTTAGTGTTTTCCTATATTTTTTGCACATTTAGGGGGCTTTACCCCCTCACTCTTGCCCAATTTTCCTCTCCAATGCACTTGGCATGTACTTTGAACGAATAAATAATCATTGAAAGTTTCATTTGAGTCGGTTCAATTGTTCGAAATTTATCGTGAGACCAACACACAACACAAATGCTGAGCGAGTCGAATCGCAGACTGCTTCACACATTCAATAATCTATATTTTCAGTCTTCCCAAGTTAGCTCAGTCAAACCTCTCCGTTGAATGGTAGTTCATCATCCAATGCTGTCGTGTGCGCAATCAAATGTAGCATAATTCCCTGACGTTCCCTAACGTGTCTTCGCTGTGGATGAGGTAGGGTGGAGATGCATTCGGTTCGACACATTTTACTTTTTACATGGTATTCCTGATACTCAGATCTGTTATTTATTTAGGAATGAGTTATTATTTATATGGTAATAACGCAAATACAGTCGATAATATCTGCGTCATTATATATGAATAATAACTGTGTAAATAAATAACATCCGAATATCTCAGGAATACCATATAAAAAGTCAAAGGTGCCAAACCGAATGCATCACCACCCTACCCCATCCGTCGCAAGGACACGTCGGGGAGCGTCAGGGAATAATGCTAGATTTGGTTGGGTAAACGTCAGCGTTTGGATGGTGAACCACCATTCAACGTCGAGGTTTAGTTGGGGTAACGTAGGGAAACTGGTGGGATTTGGTTGGGTGAATGAAGGCCCAACATTCTCAAGGTTGTTGGGGTTTAGTTGGCCCAACGTTGGGAGATGGTTGGGAATTGGTTGGGTAAACGAAGGCCCACCCTTCTTTTGGTTGGGGAATAAGTGGGTAATGGTTTGGGTGGGAATCGGTTGCCAAAGCGGCCAAACATGACGTTGGACCACCGTTTGTATGTCGCATTACCACCATTTTCCCAACGTTGGGCCAA